>NC_051178.1:84758032-85058032 GCF_013339695.2 Rhipicephalus sanguineus
TTTACGACAATTTACCCGGCGTTTTGACCGTGGTACGGAGGTTGGCCGTCGCTCTATTACGTCTGGTCGGCGCTCGTGCATAAATGCAGTGACCTACGTTATTACACAAGCACATCTCTCGCCACTAGTGCAGAGCGGTGGGAGGCCCAATTCGACAGCTCTAACCAGGGATGCAGCTTGCCCTAATCGATCATGTCTGGTGGTCAACTAAGGGTTAAGGGCATTACTCTAAGTTCCCCTCCGTTTTACTTGACTAATGTTTTTTTCTACTTCTTCTACGCTTGCGGGATTAGTTAGACAACTGCCAAATCGACTGAATATTAATACTAATGTTCACTACAATGCCGGCTCCAATATGCCGACTTCGTGCCTGTCATTGCTACGCTTCAATGCTGGGAACGTCAGTTTTTCTGCAAACTGCCAACGTTCTCAATACGCGTGAGAGCTGTTGCCTGATGTGGTGATTCTTTGCAGATTGTCCTGAAGTTCTTGCCATTTCACGTCGAAAAAAATATACTTAAAAATCGATATTAACTTCCCAATGTGCGTCCTTCGACGCTTCGAGCCATTTCGTCATCTGGTCATCTCGTCGCAGTGTGCGTGAGAGGAAAGAAAAATTCCCTGCGGAAAAGAAGAGAACATAAAGACGAGAGCAATGCGGCGGAATCATAGTAAAAGCTGCTGTGGTACCTCGGGAGCAAACAGCCACCTAAAAGATGCGTAGCGGCAATTTGCGAACCTTTCTCTCGTGGTAACTTGTCTTTATTTCACAACTAGCGCGCCCGCCGGAGCAAGATTAGAGTTTTGTAAGTTATTCTTAACTTGCACTACGTCCAAGTTACCGCTTTGCAAATCTCGTTGAATGGATCGCTGATTTAGACTTTGTTCCGCGGGGATACGCACACGCTTAACATGTGCAGCACTTTTTAGAAGGTGCACGAAGAAATGAATAAGAATAATGAGGTTCCTTTTTCTCGATAAGAGGAAGCTCTGTCTAATGGTTATCTGCTTTTTATCACTTTTTTGTGCATGGTCTTGTTCTGTGCTGCGAAGACAGATAACGACAAACATCGACTGACTAGACAGTCTCACCGCTTCTCTATGGGCATCCTATGATTATACTACAGCTATCGATGAGGGTAGCAGTGGAACCTAAAAGCTTGGCCACAACACTACCATTACCTTGCTTTCTATTTCTAGCTTGATATCTTCGACACAGCATATAACTCGAAAGTATTCCGCCTCTGATAAAGCGTTTGAAGCGTCGGTAATGTTTTTTTTTTTTCGATCTTAAACATGCGCCTCAATAAGAATTGACGAGAAAGTAATTGTATGACGGGCCTTCGAAACCGTGTCGACCCAGGCCAAGTTTTACAGAATTCAATACACATTTCTAACAGCCAGAAAATCAAGGACTGTACTTTAGAGTCATACGATTAAATCGCTATTTAAAAAAAAAATGTGTGACAGTAGATGGCGGTACTGGTGAAAGGAGGCGATATCAGACGCGGGGCAAATCTGCTTCGACATGTTGTTGTTATGTGTCGCACTTTTCTTTAAATCAACTTTTTTTTAGCGCAGAAATTTTTCTTCGTCCTACCTCAGGTTTTCTTATAACGGCGCTTAAATTATGAAGCTAATAGTAGAAAATGCACGCGCACGTGAAGAGTACCTAGGTTGAGTGAGTGATAGCCGTATTCGAATTAGCGGATTGTGGCCTGGGACTAGGCCGCGCCAGGGGCAGTGGAGAGACCCTGTCTCCCAGCTGCCTCCCGTGCTCACTTGATCGCCCATATTGGATCTTGACGATTTGAGATGATCAGCGCGGCTTTTCCCAAGCTGTTCGGAAGAGACTGCATTTTCATCCTGTATATGTGCGCATTCTCATAAAATGTGTTCTAGGTTGCGGCGCAGGCATTTCCGTAAGTGGGGACAGTGAATAGAATGAACAGCCGTGAACTTAGAACATGCAAAATTCCGGGCGCGCACTTAGCCTTCATTGCGTATAAGAAGATGAACGGCGAACGGGGCGAGTTGATTAATGTGCGTAAAATGTGCGCGTCCACTTTGCTTTCCTTTCTTCACTGTCTCGCTTTTAGTTCAGCATTTACGTGCATGCGCTGTAAACTCTTTATATGTTCATTGCGTCTGTCCTGATTTGGGTCGCCGTTATTCCAGCGCTAATATTAAGAAGAGCAAGGAAGAGTCAACAGCGGCAGTGCTGGTTCTGCCTAACTGCAGCCCTCAATCCTATAGAGATGCGGGCCTTGTATTGGACGGCTATGCTTCTGCGATGAATTTGCCTCAAAGGAGAGCTGTTTTGAATGGCAAAGCCCCGCGCACGTGACATCTTGCCATTCCGTTTCACACGATGTATCATAAAGGGGGCAGTTCAAATCTTTTGTGTGCAGTCTGTACCTCGTTCATTTAAAGCAGAACCTGTCACGCAAATTACATGCCACACAGCAAGGAATGACATGCGTTTGTACCACAGATCCACCTAAAACAGATGAAGGTTTCGTCAACACGGGGTGTCACTTCATGGAGCTGACGTTTCGACAAGCGGACTTGTCTTCTTCAAGGCTGAAACTGCTTTTGCAGCCAAAAGCAGTTGCAGCTTGAAGAAGAGGAGTCCGTTCGTTGCAACGTCGGTTCCAGCGACACTTTTGTTGACGAATTTACATATCTTCAAGCTTTCACCTCCCCTGTACTTATGCATTTTCACTGATCCATTGAGTGACTAAGCAGCGAATATAGGTTTCGTAAGCCCCGTCTGGAAAGGCCGCCGCTGCAACTACCGCAGTTTAAGTACTGCATTATTTCCGCTATTATTCGAAGGCTTCCGAATTGATTCTGCGGCGCGCGGAAAAAAGGAATCTTATGCGAAAGAAACAGTGCGTCTTCGGCCCGCGGTCTGTAATCAGTACAGACAAGTAACTGCCGCATGGAAGCGATGGACGTAAAGACAAGTACTCTATTTTTGCGCCATATAAAACTAAACACAGGGGGGATTACAGATATCTAGCACCTATTTTAGAAATTTAGCCTGCAAACATTGCACACTCGGGCGTTAACATGAGGCCGCAACGCTTGGAAACACGAGAGCTGTCTGCTTTTCACATTCGCAACTACGCATCGGAGATAAGTCAGTGGTGTGTTCTATTCACCTAGCTTTGGCGATTCAAATATGAGGGTCACTGAAGCTTACGAGTTTTCAGATACCTTTTGCAGCGCATGATTGAAAAATCGCCTGTTGGAGTCTATCAAAAGCCGATTTGCTTTAAGTTTAAAGCGACACTAAAGGAAATAAAAGGAAAATGGCTGATCTGCGTGTTATAGGATTGGGTATGACATGAAATATGAACCGTTTTTTTTTTTAATAAATTAGTTGATTGTTTATTGGTTTATCGCAGTGTTTGACTTGGATGCACCATGGTGATGCCTAGAGGCACTATCCATCCTGATGACGAAGGTCAATGATCCATGATTATACTTTCGTGGTAGCTGAAGTAGTTAAAATACACGTGGACACTGCGTGCTGTTATCCTGTACAAGGATGACATTAAAATGCCATAATATATAATACATATTCGTACACTATAGCGTGTTTATTGAAGCGAACGTCGTGTCGTGATCAGCGGTTCGTAACCGCGAAACGCGTAAAAGTCGAATTAAGTGGCGTCACGGCGTTGAGATTTCAGCAGCGATTTGCCTTCACATTATAGATTCGAGGGAGTCTACTAGGTTCTGTATGCGTCGTTTCGGTTCACATGAATCACGCTGTTTCGAGAGAGCCAGACAGCCTTGCAAGTTCCAGACGCCTTGGGGAGTAATTGAGGGGAAAAATACGACAGTTGTAAATAGCTGACGCCACACAGATTATGTAGCGCGAATACCTGAGCACGAAATCATAAATCACACTTGACTTTTCTTCTCTCTTCTATAAATGAGCGTGGTCGAGGTATACACGGCAGCGGACTTCTGGATGAACGATTCCTCAATCTAACTGATTTAGCAATCACCGATGTTCCTTGAGGGACCCTCGCATACCTCTTTCTAAATAGTGCAGTACAACAAACAGACAAGGACAAAACGAGACGACGAGAACGGGCGCGTATGCTACTTCTCGAAATATGTTGCTCTTCAGAGTATGAACACCTCGATGAGGTTATTCTTATAAAGAGTTGAGAAATATGCTTGCTTGCCGATTTGTCGTGCCGCCAACCTCGAGGACGCAGGTTCGATTTCCCCGCCACGGCGGCCGTACTTCGACCGGGGGCGAAATGGTATAATACGTGCCTACTTCAGATTAAAATTCACGCTCAGGAACCCCAGATGGTCATACTTAGTCCGTAGCCCGCACTACGAAAAATTATGATGAAACAGGGCACGTGGTTCTGGGTGCGTCAAAACTTCCAGAACTGTCATAATTACCTTGTTTGTACCTTGACAGCTTTTGAGAAAACACCAACAGAAAGAAAGGAGATATCCATGCCAGTGCATTAACTGTACATTCGTTTGTAGGCTACTACATTCGCCTTACGGAGGCGGAAAGGCGTGATCGGTTTATAGCGTGCTCTACCGTTATTTAGGCAAGAATCGTGGGTGTACGACATTGGCGCTTTCGGAGCACCTTAACGCTCTTTTTTGAAAGCAAGTGTTCTGGAAAAAGCAAGGAATGCTTGTGTAATTGTAACGGAACAACAAATGCTGGCTTAAATAACGTGCGTAGGCCTGTGCTTCCACCGTGGATCAAGCGGGTGACGTCATCATGGAGCAATAATGTACACGGACCGAGGCATACAGCAGCTACAGCGCAATTACTACAGCTCAAGAGGAGATGTAGACGCATCTGCTTTCACCGGAAGCCCATGCTGTTCCAACCTAGCCGAATGCGGAGTAAAGTACCCGAGAACATTCCTTCTTCTTTCTTCTTTTTTTTTTTGCCTACGTATCAGGTGTCCGTTCTGAATGGCCTAAGAACATGAAACCCCGTTGTCCACATACAGTTACGCTTTGTGGACCATGTCGGCGCCCTTGTAGTACCAAGCAATTACGACTCGTCAGTTCATGTTACCCGCGCTAATATTCCAAACAGTGGACACGCTCAGGCATTGGTAGTGTAAATATTGACATCTCATAGTATTGTATGACATGTTTTTTTTTTTTCTGACACTTGTCGTGTCTTAGGTAGCATAACGTGCGTGTTTCTAAACTTCCCACACGGATACGTAATACCTCTGAGCGAATAAAAGGGATTCGATGTACGACCACGCAACCTAAAATGTTCTGCTTTGGACGAGGGTGCATGGAAACAGAGAATAATGCATTTACAATACAGGCTTCTTTTTATTTATTTGCAAACTGGGATGACGCGTCCGAGCTTCCGGGTCGTCTCTTTATGCCCAGTGTCCTGTGGACCTTTCGAGCGCAAGCCATTTGCAATCGCTGAAATAGCACATTACGGTACCTTTCTTATCATTTATATAAAGCGCGAAATGTACAGTTCTCATAGGCCAATAAGTGGAGTATATCTTACATTAGTCAATATTCAAATCCCTCTACTACCCCGATAGGTCGCCTGTAAAACGTACGAATTTTCTTTTCTGCTCACAGCCTTTCGCACCTTCAGGTATTGCGGGCAAGGCTCATAGCATTGTAGCCTCCCTGGCTGCTACAGGATTTTGCGGACGTGCTCGGCAACTGATGCGGTGTCACGCATGTTTCAACCTCTTCTGACAAGAACGGACAGCGGGTTGTCAATTGAACAGCGAAGTGCCTCGCTTATTCAGCGTCGTTACTCAAAGGCGCAAGCGCACAGGGTTAGCGACTGCAGAGTTCAAGAGGCAGATATGTGGCAATGAAGCGAAGAAGCATATGTGGCACATTTGTTTATGTTGGAGGAGAGGGTAGGAAGCGTATACATACATGCGCTAAGCAAAGCAGTCGCAGTCTCGAAAAGACATGTCCGCTTGTGGAAACATCGGCTCCAGCAACATCACGTGTTCGCAATTTTTCAACTCTTTCCTAACAGTATATTTAATGCTTACGTGGCACCATATTGTTTAATTATTTTAATCCGAAGTATTTTATGCCGGGTTCACCAAGAATGCAGTGACGTATTTCCGTCACGGATATGGACGCTGAGCAAATGTACGCTGATGAGAAAGAAAAAAACTAGAAGAAATGTTGCGCCGCCGGGAATCGAACTTACGACCTCTAGGTCAGCGACGATAAGCGCCCGGCGCGCTACCCACTAAGCAACGGAGACAGATGCCCGACACTCCATAAACGCACCGTATATCTCTCACCACATTCTCTCGCACGGAACTCGCTGTCGGCGGGGCGGGCGGGGCGTTGCGCCATCTGCGAACAGTAAAGATAAGTATTGCGGCATGACACTTACTTACGCCTATAGAGAATGATTCAGGGACGACGCAGTTAAAGCGGACCTCCGAGGAAACCTTGCCGACGCGCAATTTCTCGGAGGCCATGGTTTAAGGCGTCTCGATACCAGCGAAAAACACTGGCCGCGCCAGCATCGGGGAGTAGCCTTACACCACCGTGCCCTACACGCAGTTACGTTTTTTGCCTTTCGCTTCGTTGTTAGCGTGTGACGGCTCGTTGTCGGAGTAGTGCAGCTTCCACATGCACCACCGGTGTTTCTCCGCCGCCGACAGCTTCCAGTGCGAGAGCACCGACTGATAAAATTGCTGCAATAAAGGATGTTTCACATGGCGCGATTGCAGCGAAGAAAATCGCGCGGTTCGCTCTGTTCGCAACCGCCGCTAATGGCGGTTTAGTTTCACATGGACTGCGAATGCTCTGCTATTTTCGCGGCCGCGTCCCCTGCGAACGGGTGGCAGGGAAACGGTAGGTGGGGTAAAGCGTTCGGTTCACCTAGAGTTACTGTATATGCTACCTATAGGTAGCAGAGTTGCGCATCTGTCTTCCAACGCCGCTAGCAACCATGCATTGCGGAGAAAGCTGCCGCTTGGGCCATTTTGTTTTATTTCTCGACGCCGCCGCTGCAGCGAACTGAATTAATACTAGACAGGACAGCCAATGTTTATCGCCGGTCTTCGACACGCCAGACAGGTTAATCGGCGACACGGTAGGCATGTCGCCTGCAAAAACGAAGTGCGACTTCACCGCATAGCTGTGGTTGCTAGCGGACCTATGCGCTCCTCTGCACCTAAAGGTAGCATATACAGTGACTCTAGAGGTTCACCCATATCGCCGCTAAAAACCGGCTTGACTTGGCTTGAAGTGTATAATTAGGTGGCGGCAGAGTAGCGTTCAGGCCACCGTTTATTTTCTGCGTGTTGTGGTGGGTGTTGGCAGAGAAGGCAAGAAGGCACTACTGGTGTTGGTTTTGAGCGTGAACTGTGTGCGCGAGAACCGCCTCTGGCCGTGGTGTAACAGTGGGGACGTGGTCGCGTTGTGCAGAGTGTTGTAGAAAGTGATTCATCTGCAAGTCGTTGCCGCTTTTGTTTCTGCGATGTCCCTGTGTTCAGTGAACCGCCGCCAAATCTATAACCAACGATAACGAGCGTGAGATAAAGGCCATGTGTTATGCGATTTGTGAATGTCTGTTATAGTAGCGGTTCTTGATGGAAAGGAAGAACGGAGTGTCTAGCGTTACGTCTAGACGTAACTATAGAGGCCGCTGCAGTTACGTCTGGACGTAAGAACAAGTCTTAAAATTACGTCCAGCGTGAGATTAGACGCACCGAACCGATCGGCTCTAGTGGCGCAGCGGGCTATAGTACGTGTCCTGCTCGGATCTGCGAGGACGTTGGTTCGAACCTCGCTGTTGTCCTTCTGTCTTTTTTTTTTAATAAGTGCTCCACGGGCGCCGTAATATTTTTGTTTAAGGAAATCGCCTTGGTGGCAGCTGCGGACGCCCCAGCCCACGTCGTTGGCGCTCCGTACTCTTGCTGTAGTGACACGAGCCACTCGAGCAAAATAGTGGAGCGACGACGGCGCACCGCGAAACGACAGCGTCCTAGTGACACGAGCCAACCACTGAGATTGGCAAGATAATTAATAAACTCAAGGGCGCATTGTGAATCACACGGTGGACGTAACTTTAGCCGCTGATTATGGCTCCCTGCGTCGTGTGCTAGCCACACCGTGTTCGCTAGTGTGCGAACGTCGTGCGCGCGTCCTCAGAGGGCAGCTTATTCCGTTGTGTTAGCACAACATCAAATGCTTGTACGTATGTCAACACGATATACAAGCAAGGCTTGTATACAGACTAATAAGTGAGGAAGACACGCAAATTGGGCGAGTTGGTGAGGTTCCATGGTAAAAATATAAAGCAGCGCTTTTTTAAACACAAGACGAAGGAAAGGAGGGACACACACGTCTCTTCTTTCCTTCATCTTGTGTTTAAAAAAGCGCTGTTCTATATTTTTAATAAGTGAGTGCATGCACGCGTCGGTATGAAGGTGTAATCATCGTACCATCCATTCGCCAAAATCATTTCAATGTGGGTGTCACTTTGTCGTTTAAGCATATCACATAGTGCATCTGGCACCGTACTAAACGAAATAAGTACTAAATGTCGATGTGTGAATGCAGAATTTTGAGACAATTATTATTTTATTTTATTTATTTTGTACCAATAGCGCCCATACAGGCATTACAGTGGGGGGAGGGGGGGGTATACAGAAGAAGAACAAACATGAAAGTTGCAGGTGCAAATGAAAATGTAGATTATTCTACGCCGACACAAACGTACACAGCTGCGTCGAACACAGCTACATGAAAAATGTCGTATACATTGGGAAAACAATCTAAAATAAACGGAAAGCACAGTGATAATAGTTAGTGGCAATGCGTACAGTAATTACAACAAAGCGCGGCAGTGGTAAATAGTACAGCACAAGATGCAAAGGAAGCACTAAAAGAAAACAACACAGTTTACAAATGGGATACAGTATAGATCATGGTAATTACCAGCCATACGCATGATTTCTTTTAAGGCTCAGTGGTCAAAAGATTCAATCATCTTTATTGCAGAAAAGAATGCGTCATTAGACGAAATTCCTACGATTGTGGAAGGAAGTCGATTCCACTGACTAATAGTTCTCGAAAAAAAAAGAGTTGCTGAAGGACGATGTATTGCATTTATATTCTCTTATCTTGTGTTCGTGATCTTTGCGTGCAGATGTGTAGTGAGGCCGGAATGCATACGTCACGGGGAATTCGAGTTGAAAATAATATATGCTGTGTAATAGCTTCAGTCGAAAAGACACTCTTCGCATGCTCCAGAGACTTCCATTTTAATATCGCCTTAGATTCCGTTGCACTAATCTGTCTCTCATACACGGGTATATCAAGCACATATCTTGCTGCCATGGACTGAACTTTTTCTAATCTTTCTTTGTTTGATGCTGTTGAAGGGTCCCACACGCAGCACGCGTATTCCAGCACTGATCTTACGTATGTTTTATATAATAACTCCCGGGTTTGCTGTGAAATCACGTGTATTTCGTCGCAAAAATCCCAAACTCCGACAAGCTTTACCTGCGGTATAATCAGGGCTGGGCAGAGAAACTCAGAAAAGTATTCCGGAATACAGATATCGAAATACATAGGCTGGAAGCCCAAAATACAGATACTGAGATACATTTGTATTGGACGTAACGGGATATTTCGGAGATAAATTTGCAAAAAGGCGAAAAAAGTATCCCGGAATACAGTTACAGGGATGCAGATACAAAAATACGAATAATACTTTTTTTTCATATTTCGAAGGCGCTGATGCTCTGCTAAGACATTTATTAGGTACAAGATAATATTGTGATTGGTGTTGCAATGCATTGAATATTGGAAGTCAAAAATATCGCTGCAGTCACTTGCGAACGCCAGTGCATTAAGAAAAGGCATACATTTATTCTAGGCATAAGGTCTGTTAGACACAAGGTTGTTTTGCTGATAGCACTTAAGGAACAGCAGCGTCTCAAGTAGGCTGTCATTTAGACAGCGTCGATTGGACCTCAAGACGAGAATCGCAAACGAGCGAAATGGGTTTCCGCCCGAAAAAAAAATTAGGGGTGCGATACCTGCCTTGAGAAACAGTTAATTTCGTCAGCAGAGGCTGACAATACTCTTTCCGCAATTCTGCCGTCAGTGGCGTCAGCCGCTTTTACCACATTGGCCATTCTGTGCGTGCGGGGAACCTTTCGCCGACCGGTAGTGCGCCTTTGCTTTGATTAGGACAAAGAATCTTCCTTCCTCCTTGGAAACACTTGGCTCATTCCCGGAAGAAAAGTAACGAGATACCCGCGTCCTACACTGTATCGCGATATATTCGATACATCGTAAAAGTATTTCACTACTGAGATACAAATACATTTTGCAAATGTATCTCGATACAGAAATACAGATACTCAAAAGTATCTTAAGATACTATCGCGATATTCTTGTATCGCGATACTCCCAGCCCTGGGTATAATCCACATGTCGATTCCATGATAAAGAGGGGCAAAAGTAAACGCCTAGTTATTTGTATTCGCACACCATTTTTACCGGTCAGCAGTTTCTTGTGTATTCAAATTCACCTGGACATTTTTTTTCTTCTGGTGAAAGTCATGCACACCGTTTTCGTAAGATTCAGTTTCATTTGCCATCGCCACACCATGCGTGTATCGCACATAAGTCGTTTTAGATCACAGAGCAGTCAGTTGCAGAGGTAATGTTGCGGTATAATATGCAGTCGTCTGAAAATAGCCGTTTTCGTTAATGTCATTGATATAAAGTTTCAAAAGAAGGGGTCCCAGAACTGATCCCTGAGGCACCCCTGACTAGAGGTGTGCGCCGCCGCCGCCGCCTGTTTTTGGTCACGCCGCTCGCGCCGCCGCCGAAGTCCCAAGAGAGATCACGCCGCCGCCGCCGCCGCCGCCGCGCAATAACTGCGGCGCGCCGCCGTTAGTCTTTCCTTTTAATTCGAATGGGAAATCTGGAAATAAAATACAGCACTTCGCCGGAGGAGCTCTTCTCGATGTGTCCATGTAATGAACTGTCCATTTCAGCGGCCGCTGAACAGCGGGTTCTCGGCGAGAAGCGCGCCCCCTGTTTCCGGTTCTTGTTCTGCAGCGCCATCATGACATCGCGAAGCTTTCAAACACTCTCGACACAAATTGTAGGGACGTAATGCGCTTCAATGCAGCGAACGCAGCCCTACGAGATCCGATTTTCGGTGCACATGTCTTTTGATCGTGTCAGCCATCGATTTAGGTTTAATGCAGTCGCTCGTCTAACGCAGCTGTAAGGTGGGTACGCATTCCCTGCATCGTTCTCAAACATCTGGGACACATTCATATGCAAATTCAGACTTGAAAAGTTCCTGTTTCTGTGCATTTCGTCCACTCTCTTCTTACGCTAGGAATGTGCTGGCGGGTTCGGTGCGGCGACGTGGCCAAGAGCGAGGTGACATCGCGGATCACCGCTTTTTCAAATCATTCAATGCGCTCTGCCGGAATAGACTGCGGATATCCCTTTGGATGAACGCATCGAGAATAACTCCCATAAGTTTTAGTATCTTTTTCTTCTCCAGAAATATCACGAGTATTGCCTGACCTTAACGCTGACGCGTCCTCCTGCCTTAAAGGGCGGCGACCCAACTAGCTGGATAGCATATTCTTGTAGTCTTGGACCTATTACACTGTGCATAAATAAATAAAATAGATAAGTCATAAATGTATATATATATATATATATATATATATATATATATATATATATATATATATCTCTCGGCGCGTTAGTAAACTTTTTCCTTTCCTTCTTACTCGAGGAAATCGATAAATAAATACAGAAGTAAAGAGAATGGCAAACAGAATATAGGTGACATACTTGGTAGGTATTTATGTTAAGAAGACATGACGTGGAAACACGGACATAAGAGAAAAGTCGAGAGAGTGAACAGCTATCTCCCACGTAGACCACTACTCACACCTGATTTATAGGTATGGCTTCTTACGTGGAAATGCGCAGATACATATTTGTATCTACCTTCGGTTCCGCCGCTGTGATTTTTCAGTTGTTAGCGGCGTTTCTGGTGTCTTGACTACTCTCCTGTGTCCGTTTGCACGCCCTGTTTTTATAAAGGGCCCCTAACAGCCTCCGAAAATACAATGAAAAACAAAAACAACGAGCGCGTTATTCTCTCTCGGCGTTTCGTGTCTTTGGTGCACTTCGTGATGCCAGAACAGTGATTCACGTGACATCACCAGGGTACATATTCTCGATTGGTCTATATACGAGAAATAATAGTTGTGGATTGTCTCCCATACTGCTTTGTTATGTAACCGCCCACCCGCTCTTGCTTCTCTCGCAGGACTATCGTGCGCGATTAACTGATTTCACTCCATTTTGTGCGTTTGCGAGCGCGCATGCAGAGAGAACACGCTGTAGCCGACAAGCGCGAAATCATGATAGGTTGAACGCTTAGGGCTGACATTGTACGCGTGCTTTATGAAGAAATAAGTGGCGAGGAGATGTCCCCTGCAAGAAGGGTATTGAAAGCGAGAACGAAACGAATGGAAAAGGCACCGGAATATATGATTCTTCCAACGGACGCACTCTTTACAGCGGACACGATGCAGCTTTGAAAAAAGGCAAGCCCGCTTCGATGGTTTTTTGCATATTTTTTATTGCGTAACAAGTGTATAAACACTCAGGACAGGTTTTCACCGTCGCCGTCATGTTCTGTATAAACTCTAAATTGATAACGTCGCTCCGCGCATTGTATGTTCTAGCCTCGAGTAAAAGCTCGCGAGCGTTGGCAAGGAACATGGCTAAAGCAGAGATGAAACATGCTGGCCATCTCCATCACACGGAATAACATCAACCCGCGTGCGATGCCTGCCGATGATTGCTCCTCAAACAGAAGGAAACGCCCCGCCCGTCATTTGCTGGGCGAAGGAGCAAGGAGGGGATGTCTGGGAGAGGGACTGGGTAACTCGAGCAGCAACTGTGAACTTTGACTATAAGGGCGCGGTCGAGAGCGCTGGCACGCGCGCTATTTGATTTGGTTTGGTTTCTTTATTCAAGGCGAAATTGAACAAAATGCCTTGAGGGTCACGACTAAAGGCTAAGTAAATACTTTGCTTGGTCGTGCCACTTTGGCAGCAAAGCAGAAAGATAGCATAAGTACAGTACGCAGAAAATTGAAACATCACGTGCTATCTTACACGGCTACCATAGTGGAACAGAACTACCAGAAGTATGACTAAAGGCATAGGAATTGGCCTCGAGGCCCACCACTGGAAACGCCGGCGCCACCGTCGGCGTGACGTGGTTGGCAGGATCACGTGGTCTCAGCGGCCGCGTCGGCTGCTTGTGGCGCACTGCCGCGTGCTTTGAAAACGAGTTTCAAGTCCCACATGCGCTGCGGTCTGTTCAAATTCGGAAGTTTTCTCTCATTTTCTACTCAATTGAAACCATTGTAATAGAGTGGCTGCCTCCGAAGGCGACGAACATGGGGCTGTACCGCTCGGTGCCGCAGTGCCGCGCTTACGCAAAGGAGCCGTGTCAGCCTGCACTGGTAACCGCGGGACAAGAAACAGCGTGAAGCATGGGTTGTAAAGCTAAGTACCGGCAAGTAGCCATCCGCTACGAGTCTTGTGTGCAAGAAGCACTTCCGCGACGAAGACGTTTGTTACTGCGTCGGGCCTGCGATGTTCGGTGAGTAGCAGACAGCGCGCACTGAGACGATGGCTCGCGCGCGCTTCCCGCCGGCAAATGATGCTTATCTGCCACAGGATGGTAAAAGCGCTACCTTTTACCACGTGCGATGCCATCTCAGAACCCTCCAAAGCGACCTCTTGATCGTCGGCCCCGTGCTCAGCGTCCATAAAATCGGCTGCAGACGCGCAAGTCATTGTTTAGATACGTTGAATTAAAAAACGCACAGGGTCCCTTATGCATTCGTTAAAGATGACTAGAAGGCGAAAGCCATCTTCTTCTTGTCAGTCGATGTACTGATTCTCCCGCGTCCCCCTCCAAAAGCGTTCTGCATTTAACGCGGTTTTGCACGGCCTCCGTGGCCGATCACGGAAGCAATGCAAAGCGACCATGACGTGTGAAGCGACCATGACGTGTGTCACATTATGTGACGTCATAATGACGCTACATATTTTAGCGATCTGTGACGTCATGATGACGTCATATGGTGACACCATCACGGGACGATTATTTTTTGCATCACTCGTGTTGACGCCGCCGTCGCGGGACGCCGACGGGCAACCTTCCCATTTGATGAGGCATGCATTGCTTCATAAGCTATATAAATTCTCATATTTTGCGGCCTACCGTTCACAGCGCGGTGCCAAAACGCGCTCGTAGCAAAAGCTAAACCATCAGTACGAACATAGATGCAGACGCTCATACATGCAGAGGCACCGTCAGTCGTCGCGAACCCGTGCGATCGCTGGCTTGAGGCTTCTTTCTGTTATGCTCCGTTTGGTTATACAGGCAGTCTACTCTAACGAGATATTTCCCATAGTTTGCACTCAGCGAGTGACTACCTTTCACGCAAGAAGTCGGTTCAGGGGTCTCCAACGCGGTGACAGCGTGAAGCGAGTGCTCGGTTTTCTGCAAAAAGACATCGACTGTAGACTATATTGTGCTTTCAGTTCGTTGAAAATGATTATTTTGACACTAAAGAACACAGTTCATTTCGAAAGTACCTACAGAAATGCCCTGGAGGGCTTCCGCGAGGTGTTTTTGTAGAGCGCCGACAGCAAAACCTATGGGGAGCGCGCCGGCGGTATCCTGCCTAGCACGCAATCGAGGCGCGTCCGATAGAGGGCGACTCCGTAACTCCTCGAGGCCAATATAAACAGAATCCTTATTCGGCAGACATCCTCAAGCGAACAGATCGTATACCTTCTACGCGCTGTGAGCGCTGTGATCTCACTGCTTCGCGATCGGGCCACTGATACGAGAAACTGACCGAAAACCGCTTCTCTCCCGGGAGCTGCCGTATTGCCATACACCAGCGTTTTGTAGAGTTAAGTGAGATCGGAGCAAAAAGAGCTGCTAGCTCTCGTTCATGTAAGATTACGGCGTGTGCTTATCGCATTCACTGCTTCGCCCTCCCCCCGCGCCGCGCCGCGCCGCCGCCTGTCCGATGAACCTCGCGCCGTTCACGCGCCGCCGCCGGTGATTTGGGTCCGGCGCACACGTCTAGCCCTGACGTAACAGCAGTTATTGCAGACTGTTCGCCGTTTATAACTACACATTGTCGCCTCTCACGTAAATATTCAGCAACACATGCAATAACATGGGGATTCATGCTGAAGCTTGACAGTTTTTGCAGTAATACATAGTGCTAAACGGTGTCGAACGCTTTCTGAAAGTCGAGGAAAATACAATCAACCGAAGAGTTATCGTCCAGTGCTATTGCTAAAACATGTGTGAACTATACCAGTTGTGTCACGCACGATAGTTCATGTCTAAATTCGTGCTGGTTTGAGTTGAATAAAGAATTACTATCTATATGCTTAACAATGGCGGTATATAAAACGTGTTCAAGAATTTTGCAGCACACAGAAGTGAGTGAAATAGGGCGGTAGTTATTGGTAACGTTGCACGGGCCAGATTTATGTATAGGAGCAACCGATGCCATTTTCCAATCAGTGGAAAGAGATGTGTGTTTTAAGGACTTTTCGTGTTGGCGATTTAGAAATCCTTGTGATACCAAGCATGAACTAGCGTCTGCAAAGGCCGGTTAGCAGTAAAAAAGACCTCAAGACACGCTCTTCTAGAGACGTACGCGGATTCATACAAACAGAAAAACAGAGTGCACAGAGTTCCTCTTCAACTAATTACACAGATATACAGGCTTTTTTGAAAATGCGAAGCATTTCTTAGCGAACTTCTGCGACTTTCAGCGTATCTATCTATCTATCTATCTATCTATCTATCTATCTATCTATCTATCTATCTATCTATCTATCTATCTATCTATCTATCTATCTATCTATCTATCTATCTATCTATCTATCTATCTATATAGCCGCATACGACTTTGTGCTCTCCTGCTCGTTTCGTTAATGGAATGTACACCAAAATTGGTATGGCATAACATGACTGTATGACCAACATGAGTAACGAGTCATAACATGAAAATCATGACATGCATGTCGTAAACGACATGATATACATGCCACAGTCTTGGTACTCTTACGGCCGTTTCGTTAACTTGATATATACCAAAATTGATACCGCGTGACAAGAGTGTATGACGAACATAACTGACAGGTCCTAACGTGCAATTCATGACACGCATGTCGTGTACAGCATGACTTACGTGCCACGCTTATGGTGCGCTGGCGGCCGTTTCGCTAACTTGATATATACCAAAATTGGCATCTTGCGACATGACTGTATGACGAACATAAATAGCACGAGTTAACATGAAAACCGTGACACGCATGTCATGTACAGCATGACTTATGTGCCACGCTCATGGTGCGCTGGCGGCCGTTTCGCTAGCTTGATCTACCCCCGAATTGGTATTGCGCGACGTGACTGTGCGACGAACATAAATAACACGACTTAACATGATAACCATGAGAAGCATGTCATGTACAGCATGACTTACGTGCCGCGCTCATGGTGCGCTCGCGGCAGTTTCGCTAGCTTGATATACACCAAAATTGGTATTGCGCGACGTGACTGTATGACGAACATAAATAGCACGTGTTAACATGAAAACCATGACACGCATGTCATGTACAGCATGACTTACGTGCCGCGCTCATGGTGCACTGGCGGCCGTTTCGCTAGCTTGATATACACCAAAATTGGTATCTCGGGACATGACTGTGTGACGAACATAAATATCACTAGCTAATATGAAAATCATGACACGCGTGCCATGTACGGCATGAATTACGTGCCACGCTCATGGTGCGCTAGCGGCCGTTTCGATAGCTTGATCTACCCCGAAATTGGTATGGCGTGACGTGACTGTCTGACGAGCGTAATAACAGGATTTATATGACACTCTTGACGCGCATGTCATGTAGGGCATGCTTTAGACGCCACGCTCATGGTGCGCTCGTGGCCGTTTTGTTAGCTGGATATATACCAAAATCAGTATGGCATGACCTGAGTTCGCGTCAAATATAAATAGCAGATCATGAATGCTATATATATATATATATATATATATATATATATATATATATATATATATATATATATATATATATATATATATATATATATATATACCAGAATGCGCGTTTCATTGGCATGGCACATACCAGATTGTCCATGCATGCATTCATGGCAAACTTGCGATATATAGTGACTTAGATGTCACGACATGAATGTCAATGAGAAACAGTGACCTCTATGACAAACAAGACGATATATGCAGCTCTTTGCTGGCTGCTTCGCATTACGTCGATTCCCACATTGCGTGGGATCTGCCGGCTTTTTTTAGGGGTGAAGCTCCTTGAAGCGGCACCCGTTCGTCCCTCGTAGTTGTCGTAGTCGTAGTGCGTAACCAGTCGTAACGCTAGTACCAGATCTTGACCTCCAAGGTGGTGCCGGTGGGAGATTTTTCCTGTGTGTTGTTGAACAATAAAAATTCGCAGCGTGCGCGTTAACTAAAAGCCGACTTCTTCTGTCTCTCATTCCCATTAGCAGCCATTGTTTACCTCCAAGGTAAACAATGGCTGCTAATGGGAATGAGAGACAGAACTGAGATTTCTGGTGAGATTTCTCCTGTGAGTGATTAAACAATAAAACTTTTGTTCAAAACGCCGTTGATTGATGAAATAAACCAACGAAAGACGCCAGATGTTTTCTAAAAGCAAAACGAAAGAACGCCAGATGTTTCTAAAGCAAAACGAAAAGACGCCAGCTGCTTAACGAAAGACGCCAGATGTTTTCTAAAGCAATGGTTTTCTAAACAATGAAAATTCACAGCGTACATGTAAAATTAAAGTGAGCTGCAAGTCGTCATAACTCATCGAACCTTTAGTATAAACGCGCCCGATCTCACGTCGGTGATGATGTACTGGGCAGAATTCACGGAAGATTCACGGTTTACCGATGAACCTCCGCAGCTTCGCCCACTCATCATCATTCACTCCGTGGATATGCTGTGATTTTTTTTGTAGCCCACCGTTAAACAAAAGTGATGGTTCAAGTACACTTCGCCCAAATGACTTTCCAAGTGTGTGCGATCGATCCACGCAAAGCACTTACTTTCCACACATACACGTCCGCCAGAGTACGAGCTGTGCGTGAAACAGACATTCACAAATCATGTAACTCATGGCCTTTATCACATGCTTGTACAGCTCATCATCATATCTTATAGATTTGGATTGGTCCACTGAAAAAAGCGGCAACGACTTCCTACGACTTCTACAAAATACACAACGCGACCTCGTTCTCGTTAATGCACACAGTTCACGCTCAATATCAACACCAGTACAGTAGTGTGCCTCCTCTGCCAACACCCACCACGCAAGTCGCACAAACGGGCCTGAACGCTACTCTGCCGCCACCTACTTATACACTTCAAGCCAAGTCAAGCCGGTTTTAAGCAGCTATATGGGTGAACCGAACGCTTTACCCACCCAACGTCTCCTGCCAACCGGTCGCAGGAGACACTGCCGCTTTTCGCTCTGCGACTGGCGCAGCGCGCAAAGCAGCATGCTTGTTGCGGTTGTTTGTGGCAGACACGGCATAATTTTCTAATGTAATGCAACAATCTGTGCGTTATGATATTCTTAACTTTTCATCACCGGTAGCGAAGAGCACGCGTGTTTTGTCATTTAAAAACACTTTCCAATCTAAATTCACTTGAGAATACGCCACAACGGCCATAACCAAAACAAACTCGTTGGCGCAGTTTTGAGGCTCGGTCGGGTCGGCGCAATTTCGACGGGTCTCGACTGAAAAATCGCTCCGCCGCTGCGAACAGAGAGAAAAATTTCCAACATGTTGGTCGCTCGTCGCTGACCGCTGCGGCGAGAGCGATCGGCCGTTTTTTTCACTGCGAGCGAATTCGCATCCTGAAAATCGCTCTGTTTGTGTCATGTGAACGGCCTTAAGCACTGCAGAGAGGCAGCGATGTCGACCGGCGAATGTCGTGCATTGATGGAGCGCGGCAGAGGCCAGCGGGACGTGGAACGCCTGCGTGCGTTCGCGGCTCAAGCTACGAACCTCTGCCTCCCGTGTTGCTGAAGCGCAGTGTGGTAGTGTATGCATGAACACATGCGCAGGTTACCCTATTACTGAGGAGCGGACACCGTGCCGTTTCTCTCCTTAATTGACGACGCTTTGAAGAAGTGCATATCGAGTACCAGTGTTTATTATGTGCTTGCTGATGCCATCTCTGCGCGGGATTCACGACACTCTGTGTCCAGGTATACGTTAGCAACTGCAGCTACCACAACGGATTAATCATGATCGTGGCCATTAGTAATCGGCATGGAGATCTGCCAATAGGCGTCAACGACAAACGAGGCTACAGATGCCAAACACCAATAGACATTGCACAAGCTCTCATGTATCACTAAGCAATAAGCACTACTTCAGAGAAGACACGTTTAACTTTCGTGTTATACCGATTCCTATGACGGAGGGATCAGCCATGTTTTTTTTATGCACCTATTTATTTATTTTGTGCACATTGAGGATACAACGTTCATGCAGAGAAGATAAAATCAATTTGTATAAAAGAAGCGCAACAAGGACACGAACAAGAAACTTCACAACACGAGCACGCAGTCTCCTGATATATATATATATATATATATATATATATATATATATATATATATATATATAGCCGAGAGGGAGAGAAAAAAAAGAGAGAAAGTAGGAAACCTGGCGAAAAAGAGTCGCGCACACACCGCACATACCTTGACTGACAAAAGAATAACACGTGTCTCCCGTGTCCGTAACCGTATCGCTCGAAATAAGAAAAAATTCCACAGCATATCCACGGGGTGAATGATGATGAGTGGGGCGAGGCTCTCGTACGGCAGGATCTTGGCGGCGGCGTCGCGCAGCTTCCCGCCCAATACATCATCAACGACGTGAGATCGGGCCGGTTTATACTAAAGGGTCGATGAGAGTCATGGCGACTTGCAGCTCACTTTAATTTTGCATGTACGCTGTGAATTTTTATTGTTTAATCACGCACAGGAGAAATCTTACCAGGCACTACCTTGGAGGTAAACAATGGCTGCTAATGGGGAATGAGAGACAGAAGAAGTCGGCTTTTAGCTAACACTTACACTTCTACTAACGTTTCCTACTGGAACATGCCAATGGCTGTTAATGGGGAATGAGAGACATAAGAAGTCGGCTTTTAGATAACGCGCACGCTGCGAATTTTTTATTGTTCAACAACGCACAGGAGAAATCTCCCACCGGCGCCATCTTGGAGGTCAAGATCTGGTACTAGCGTTAAGACTGGTTACGCACTACATACAAGGGACGAACGGGTGCCGCTATAAGGAGCTTGGCCCCTAAAAAACTAATTAAGGAAAAAATTCCAGGATGGAACGAGGTTTGAACCTGGGCCCTCTGCGTGGGAGCCCAGTATTCCACCTCTGAGCTATGCCGGTGCTTGAAACTGCTTTGCAAAAAGGTCCTATACAGGCTTCATGTCGGGAAGGAACCACATTAGCATATGCAATATAGCATGGCAGAAGAGTAAAATAAGCACCAAGCGTCGCACAACGCGAATTCTGTAACCAGGCGTCACACAATGCGAATTGCGCAAAGAGTAGGTTGTTGAATGCTTCCAACCCATTACAAAGGGCTTGGCCATAATTCTTCATCGTCATCAGGCACAGCATCAACAAAGTGCGCATAATGCCTTACATGCGTTTAGCAGTTACCATGGTTCTCTGTAGAATGACGAAAAATGGCACAGTGCCTGCTGCCCTACTCCTCAAAAATTACAATGATTTATAGCGTAGTGGGTTCCTCGCAAGTGCACTTGTATTGGTTGCCAAGGAAGCCCATCAGCGCATGATCCATTTCCTCGGTGTGTCAGTAAAATTACAATGATTTAGAGCGTAGTGGGTTCCTCGCAAGTGCACTTGTATTTGGTAGCCAAGGAAGCCCATAAGCGCATGATCCATTTCCTCGGTGTGTCAGTAAAATTACAATGATTTAGAGCGTAGTGGGTTCCTCGCAAGTGCACTTGTATTTGGTAGCCAAGGAAGCCCATAAGCGCATGATCTATTTCCTCGGGGTCTCAGTAAAGTTCTTCGCCTCCTCCCCCGTCTCTCTCCCACGTCAACGTATGTTATACAGCATGACAGGAGAGGGAAATAGCGACCGGGCGTCACCCAATGCAATTACGTAACTGGTGGGCCGTTTAAAGCTTCCAACCCATTACAAAGGGCTGAGCCATAATTCTTCATAGTCATCAGTCGTCGCGTCAACAAAGTGCACATAATGCCTTACAGACGTGTAGCTGGTGCCTCGCTTCTCCGCATAATGACGAATAATGGCTAAGTAGGTGCTTCCCAACTTCACAAAAAGTGTGATATATGGCGTAGTGGGTACCTTTCTAGTGTACTTGTATTGTAGCCTCAAGAGAGCTTACAATGGGATCTAGAAACGCCGCTCTTCCAGCTTTCGCTGTGACTGTGCTGCGGTTTCAGCGCAGGCCTGGCGATTATTTTGTATTGTTCTGTCACAATTATGATTGATATTGGCATATTGTTAAACCTTTTTATGGGATTTTACACGGTGTTGTGCCGTGAGCACGGACACCACACGACGGACAAGCCTGGACCCTAAGGTGCTTCGCCCCTAAAAGCAACTGAACAGGGCGCTAGCTCGATCTCTTACATAATGATAGAAGGGACAAACGCGAGTGGCTGACAAGACGAATTAGAGAAGACTATGGCGTCTTACTGAAGGTCGCTACGCCAATCGCAGCTCGCGTACTAGCGCGGAAGCGCTCACGTGGCTGGCAGTGTGAGCTAGGTTATGCATTGAGGAAGGAACACATAAGGTCCCACGAAAAGCGCGGTGTAGTGCGCGCTTTTTAAAACCCTGAGTTAGAAAATGCCGCCAACCCGGCGTTTCATACGACGCCGCGAGATGGCGCGACCTGTACGTCTGGTGCGACGTGTCGAGACGGGCGACATGCTTTAGGAAGTCGCACTCATACAAAATGTGAAATCTGTGCACTACCCGGCATTGACTCAGGAAGCTAAATCAGTGCATAGTTGAGGGTGCACGCCACTGTGCCAAATGTGGTAATTGCCTGATCACTTAATAGACTGTGTTGCTATATAAAATAGAAGTGACTATAGCAGGTTTCAACCTAGGAATATTTTTAAGGGCCGCCCACGGCCATTTCAAACACAGGAACTAAGTAGGCATTGATTGATTGAACGACTGAAATAACTTCAATGAGATGCCTCGTTCTATTACATTTATTTCCATGATGTGAGTGACATTTGTGGGTTTAAGACGGTCCACTGTTTCTCTAACGAGGCCCGTTTGTGTCCATAATTTAAGATGGAGAACTTTACCGTCCTGACAAATCTTATCAAAGATTTTAAAATCAATATTAGACTAAAAGGAGTATTTTATTCCGGCAAGGCACATTTTGCAATATAAGCCGCGTTACAAACGCAAGGGGCTGAGCGGCACCGCAAGGAACGGACAGGCGTTGACAAGCAAAAGGCGTGCGGTTATTCGAAGCGCGCTAGCTTATAGAAAAACGGGGCAGGGGAGAAGGGATGATGATGATATGAACTTCATTTCTCCCAAAAGAGGGCACCGACCCAGAGAGTAAGGAAGAAGGTAATAAAGCATGTGAAGTGTCGCACTACGCTGCAGATTGCACATTGACTTGTAGGTTACAACGTTTTTCTGCCCTTACATTTATTAAAGCTCCACCGGCTTGCTTAAAAGGGTCGAACGATGTAGCTGCGGTTGAAAAGCTGCGGTGACGTACGCCGGGGCTGCCTGATGGGGTGCAGTTCCGTCAGTGGACTACGTGCCGGCCTACTCGATGCACGTCGCTAGGGATTCTAGCGGATCTTTTACCGACCGTTCGGTTGCGAACCTGGGCTGCATGGGCTGCAAACCTGGTGTGCTTGGGCTGCGACCTTGGCCCCATTGGGCTGTGACACAGTCTGCTGGAACGAGGAGGCGGAACAAACGTATTAATGAAATAGCAAAGTGACGCTCTTGTGGGCGGCGCCCGCATTCCAGGGCCTTCTTGCAGCTTTCTTGGGCTTGTCCAGGTTTTCCTCCTCGTTTCGCAGGCCCTTAGGGCCGAGTTGCACCACCCACCACATTTGAAGTTCGTTTCGTGTCATTAGCTGAGAGTTAACCTTTGGTGGCCAGGCTGGTCGCTTTGGCTAGAGTGGCCCGATCCTTGAGATGCTACATTCGACTGTACTTTACTAATCAGACCACCAAAAGAGCCGCAGCAAACCTCCAAAATTGATCTGCCCTAACAAGAAAATATAAGGAAGACGTGTATGCACGATGTGGCCAAGATACCCCTAGAAATACCTTGGATAATTCGCTCAACGCCATAAGGGCTAAAACAAGACCGAGTCTCAGGCATCGCCTATAATAGCGTTCCGCTAAGCAGCAGATGAGTCTACATGGTACCCGTTCATGTATTCATTGCGCGAACGTTTAACAAATGAATATGTGAGACGTAGTTTCTGTCGCGCAATCAGATTGACAAATCTCATCTATCGCGCCTCGCAATCAGAATGACACAACAGAACATTTGTAAGCACGAACTGACACCTAGATGGCATTTTATGACATAACACAACTTTTCTACTCTAGCTTCGTTATTTTGTGTAAACGTTTGTCTGTGTTTCAAATAAAATGGACATGACAATATTACGGAGCTGGCGTTGAGAATGAGTAATGTTTGCTTCACCGTATAATGACGAAGTACACACTGTATCGATATGATTGTGTGTCATGATAAATGTTTTACATCGAGCTTTAATCCCAACTTCGATGTATATCAATTGAACACGACTACAGCGCGTTTTCTCTTTCTTTTTTCGCCTTTGCGTTTAATCTCAGCATGATTTACTATTGCCCGTTTATTTTTAGGCATAAGCCTTCTTTGAAAACCACATAGTTCGGGCTCAGAAACATGGCTCTCGCGTTATCACTAGCGAAACCAATTCTACATTGCGGTTTCTTGTTGGCGTTTCTTGTTCTTTTTCTCTTTTTTCCTTTTTTGTCCATGACTGACTATGTACTTTATTCTATACTTATTTCCTCACGACAACACGAAACCGCTTCTAGTATAAAGGTCTCGCATTGAGTGTTATCTTTTCTCCACTAAAGGCAGTGAAAAAAGCTGTAAAACAGCGTCGCATTAAAGGTAAGACCATCTTCCTTAATCCGTATCGCGTGTGCGTGCGGCTTTGCGCCATTGCAGCTTCGCTACCGAAGCCCATTTAGCCAAAAATAACTAATTAAAACGAGCGAATGATTAAATCAAGATTGAAAGCTGGGAGGCGACAATTCATTGACTTCCTCACTATCCAGGATTCTCATCATCCCAACGTGTTCCTTTATTGTAGGTCAGTTACTTATAAGCGATAGCAGCGAACGCTTTCATTAGGTCTTGGTACGATGCTGTGCGAAACGTCCTTCAGACAATTAGGGGTAATTTACTGAACGTCCAGCTAATTGACAGCTCCTTCAGCTGTCCTCTTAGAAGGTAGGAAGTCGGTGAGCTGTGCTACATGTATACAGATCTCATGCATCAGAGTGCGTTCTTACGCACGCAGCATGTGATGTCTGTGTGTGAGTAGAGCGTTACTGCGTTGCTTGTATAACAACATGAAATGTGATCACCTAGAATATTCAGACCGATCATTGATCACTTACACTGCTACCTGATCGAGCGTACATGTAACGAAGTAGTCTGTCAGATACGAATATACCTTAGAATATATATTGAAACACAAACGGTGAAGACAAATCTTCGCGCCTGCGCAGTGTTATTATCAAGCACAGTCTTTAGACGCGACAGGTTTGCAAACATATGCCTGAAATACAAACAGAAAAATGGGCCTGATGAGACGTATTAAAACAACTTCACCCCAATCTTAATATTATCTGGAGTTTTACTTGCCAAAACAAAGAGATTGGAGGGCTCCGGAATGTTAGACCATATGGTGTTCTTTAATGTGCAGTGACATCGCACAGTTCACGGGCCTGTGCCATTTTGCCTCCAACGAAGCGCCACCGCGATCGAACCCGCGACCTTCATATCACACGCCGATCACCGAAGCCACTGCTCCAATACGGCGGACTACCCCAATCTTCGTCTCTCTGCAGTACACTGTAGAGGAAAAAAGTATCTTCAAGCAGAACAACCTAAATTTTTGGTTGCTAAGGACGTGTGAGGTCCGAAAGATATGGGCCAAATAATAGAATAAAGTGCCAAGTGCCTGAGCTGGGCGACTATTTCGTCCACTTCGTCATTGCACTGTTCGCTGAGCAGAGGCCACGGAGCAAGAAACATTTAGTAGGTGCAACTTCGCTATTTCAGGCGACCAGATAATGTCATGCTCCCGGTAAACCGCATCATGCTAGCGGCATCCGGCGGCACGCAAGGAAATTGCCTCCGTTTCGGTTGTCAAGGGAACTGGTCGCGTGTGTTGCGCTCTCGTTCCGCTGGCAGTGACACGGAGGGTGGACGCGGAGCGCGCTCGGCCACGTTCGTTTGTTGCTCCGTCGCCGCGGACTCCTTGCGTAAACTCCCAGAAAGTGACGCAAAAAAAGTTACAGCAATAAAAAAAGGAAAACAATTATGTGCCCGCTGACGACAACGCCGCTGTCGTCTGCTCACGAACGCTGCAAAAAAAGCGCGCGCGGGCATGTTCGCCTAAAGCTAGATCGCGGAACCGATAACATTTTTTTTCGTTTTATTTGTTGCTGCTTTTTTTTTCTGCAGCGTGGTTGCGGCTCTGCGCCGCAAGGCGCGCATAGGCGGTAGCCAGTTTTAGAATAGCGTAGGCTGAGTTAGTGGTCGTTGCGGGCGCCCGCTATTTCCGTCACTTAACGGTTGCCCGCAAGATCATAGCGTATTAAGTATGCGCAGAGGCGTCAAGCGCTAACACAATGATTTGCGTAACGCTATACTAAAACTCCATATTGAAGTGCCTCTTTTGACGCACGCAATTTGTGTGATGTTAACTGGACGCCCGTTCTAATGGGTTTCACCTCCTAACTATTTTTTGCTCCGTGGCAGAAGCGCACTAGGGGTGTTCAGAATTGCGAGGTGGTTGCTGCACACGGTTTGGGCGACTGCCCCACCTGGCATGCCCGGTCGAGGCGGCGGAGACGCGCGTGTCGCGTTCGCTTCTAGTCGAGACCGGGCCTAAAGGCGCGTTCACACGGAGACATTCGGCGGCCAGAACGCGCCGAATCCACTTCGGCGGCACCGAGATCCACAGGAAAAGCCCTTTCCGTGCCGATCGGTCCCGGTCCGATTTTTCCGGCAGCTGCCGCCGGATACGCTCACCGCGAACCAATGGAAGCGCGAGTAAAAATTACACCATTTCCCGCTAAAGGGGATCATAAGGCCATGCGGAGCCGGAGCACTTGCGCGATCGCGTTCCGTTGGCGTTCGTTGGGCATGCTACCTACCCCGCGTCGTGGAACGCGAAGAGGAACGCTACGCGCGTGTTGTCTTCCCTCTAGCCTGGCCGTTAACTCTCACAGGGCGAGCGGGGAACGCGGTCGACAGGCGTGCGAGAGGGGGGCAGCGTTGGAGAGGAGATAGAGGGGGAGGGGAGGCGCATGCGCTGGCGCTCATCGCCGCGTCGCGCAGGGGAGAATTTCGGCAAGTCTAGCCCACGTTTCAGAGGAAGAGTGGAAAGGGGAGAGGGGAAGTGAAGAGGGGAGGGGAATGGGAGAGGGAAAGGAGAGAGGGGGAGAGGGGGAGTGGAAAGGGGAAAAGAAAGAGGAGAAGTGGACATGAGGAGTGGTGAGGGGGAGTGGAGAAGAGGTGTGTAGGGAGGGTATGCGCATGCGCAGTAAGGGTGGTCACGCCGCACACCACCGCCACCACCGGTTTGAACTCCGCTATGGGATGCTTCATATCTAAAATTCGAAAAATGGCAGCGCGCTTGTGTTATTGGAGCCGTCGAAGCCCGTATCGACAGGGAAATCGTTATCGTCTCGTTATTTTCTGCAAGCACCAATTGAAGCATAATTACTCTTGCCGCCATCAGCAATATATCTCGACGTATTCTTTGCAACACATCACGTCGCAATCTCGTGGAAGGGGTAGCATTATCTCGACGCGACGAAGCTTTACACGCTTTTGCTAAGCAGGTGAAACCACCACTGCTTGTGTCGCTTTTTCGTGGGCAAATGCATGTTTCTGCTCGTCATACATCGCGAAAAAGTAGCTTGTGAGCAGGTTTAGCAATATGACCCCTGGGCCCCTGTTTACGTGATTTGCCATAGAGCACTGCACGGACCCGGGCCGACCCAAAAGCCCGGGTCCGGCCAGCGTCTTGTGGCGGGCCCGGGCTTGGCTCGGGCTTGAAAGTGCGTTCCTGGGCCGGGCCCGGGCTTGAGGCTGCCGGCCGGGCCGGACTCGGGCCCGCTTATTAAAAGGCCTAAGTCGGGCTTTCGAGCATACGCGAGCGTTATGCGTTGCATGGTCTAAGGCATTCTGTGCCAAGCTGAAGTGACACGTGCAAAGAGCTGGCTCTTAGTAAAGCTTAGCAAAGAAAATAGAAAAACAGTTCAATTTCTATTTTTATTTCTTTTGCACAAAAACGACCATGTCTTCCGCGTGAGGAAAAATGAATTATACAAAAAAACTGCTCTGCATTTTCCCCGTTACCATTTTTGCGATTACACTCGATATATATATATATAATGTGTGTGTGTGTGTGTGTGTGTGTGTGTGTGTGTGTGTGTGTGTGTGTTCGTATGCTAGATGATCTGATAGGACAAAATCGTACGATCAATGTAAATACATGTGCACCAGTGTAAAAATAACAGCAGTAACAATGCGCCAGATCAGGGTTGCTCCCATGGGAGGAATAAAGATTTCGGTCTTTAATTCGAGGTTGACACATACGGTACAATCTGTAAGTAAACAACAATATTTGATGCTCGGGTCCTTCGTTGTGCCTATAGAGGTGTAGACCAAGTTATATGCGGCTATCTTTCTGGTCGAATTGCTGATGTTAAGGCGTGTCGCGAATTCGCGACATACCAATGGACGCCGGCCAAGTAACACACGAAACGCATTGCTGCCTTCAGCGGCGGCTGTCACGCAGGGTTGCCGTTGGGTAGATTTGAAAAGGAGCCAGAACTCAAACTAAAAGTAGCCAAAGTAGCCATTCCAATTAATTTTGTCGCCAGTTTTATAGCCAAATAGAATAGAAGCTGTATTATTAGTAGAGATTTCCTTATTGAACAATAAATACTACCCTTTTGAATACAAACAAGACCACAGGAATGAGAGCCCGATTTTTATCATCTTAGTTGGTCTTCAAGCCACAGATAAGTTGAAAATAAATAAATAAATAAATTCAGTGAAACAGCATATCGTTTATGTAGAATACCTTTTCAAGTTCTTGCCAGGTGCCGAGCGTCTTCCGAACATTCCAGCCAACAACTCAGTAGGGACATTCAACGTTGAAGCAGTTTTTCTTTGACGCCGTAGACCGAATTTCATTAGTAGAGTTTACATAATACCAGTCTAGCTTCAGAAAGTAAAATCTGACCGAAGATGAACAGCCCAGTCATTGTGTTACGAATGTCTGTTTTTTGTCAAGTTCATACGAGTACACAAGCTGCGCATCATAATGACTACCCTGCGCTTAGCATCAGCATAGATGGCGAGCGTCGTGAGCAGCGCGCTAGCCACGCGTTTGCCAACATGCACGCAACTTCACCGCGCTTTGCGTTGTAGTGCCTCGGTGCGCAGTAGCCTGCTGGTGAGGGGAGGTCGCCCGCGCGCATTTTTTCCGCACAGAAAAACTTCGAAACATTGTATTTGATGCGCAAATAATAACAGAAGATGGATACTCCATGCTCCAAAATATAAGTTCAAAAGTAGCCAGAAAGTAGCCATGGAGCCAACCTGAAATTTTCGTCGCCAGACAGACTAGTAAAGTAGCCAATTTGGCGCAAAGTAGCCACCAACGGCAACCCTGCTGTCACGTATTTGGGGCGAACCTAGCTTTCAGCACGAGACATATAGCGCCATCGCATGGAAGGTATTGCAAGCTGGAACCCAGTGTTGTGAATCAGTTGCCGGACAGCGCGAAGCACGTGCAACAGCTCTCACTTCTTCGTCGTTTTCGGCCCGAGGGACTTAAGTTCCATCTCCTATAAAATTTTTTCGATGTGCACGCATACAAGAGGTTGCACACGAGATGTCACGTTGTTTCGAAGTACGTTATTTCCTGCGCGATCCTCGCTTCTGCGGTATGTCGCGAATTCACGACATCCGGCATTTGCGTCAGTCAGTGATGACAGTTGGTATGACAAGTTCATGATGGACTTCCGCTCATTTTATGGGAAAAAAGGCTTCGCACGCGCTTGCCACCTGAAGATAAAAGTGACGACTGCTGTCTCAGTGACAGCGAAGACGACGATGTCGATCCCTATCCCCATGCACAAACACGAGTGTCTTCATCGAGCAGTGAGGATGAAGACGAAGATGTGGTAGGCCAACCAAGCTAGTGCCTCTCTAAACATGCAGTGCGGTGGAAAAAAAAAAGACTGTCAAGAATAGCGGGAAATGCCACACTGGAAAATCGCTCTTCCTCAATGTGACACTGTCCGAGCTCCTATTGAATATTTCAAGGAATTTTTTATGACACCTACATGGATCACATCGTTCAGCAGAGCAATCTGTTTGCGATGCAGAAAAATCCTAGCAAAAGACTGGCTCTGTCTCATGGCGAGCTAGAACTATTTCTCGGTGCCGTCACCTTCATGTCATTCTGTCGACTCCCAAGAAGTCGGCTCTACTTGGCGGCGGAGTCTAGGGCCCATACGGTGGCCGACACGATGTCACGTCATTGGTAGAAGGCAATAAAGTCAAAGTTGCATTTAAAGTCAACAATGATGACACCAAGTTACGTCGCCTTGAACAGATCCGCTTCATTGATGCGGTGATGCCTACTTGCGTTGCATTGAACATATCCCTATATTGAGCTACTGTTGGCTTAAGTGCCGGTTGTCGCGAATTCGCGACATACCTTAAAGTATGTAATAAAGTGGCATTTTGGATAATACAGCAGCTGATTTAAGTTAAGGTTGCTATTTAAAGCTGAAAATTGAAAACAAATTTTTTTCCTCGGCGCTTTCATAATTCAGGCATTAAAGGGTAAAGGCGTGTATAAGATTTAAATCACCTTCGAAGCGTCATATTAATTTTGCTTGGGCAGTGAGGGAATGAAAGGAACATAACTTGTCACAGACATCGTAAGTTCGTAAATTTCTTGCTCGAGGCGCATACCTGAACCATGTCAAGGCGATTACGTTTCCGTGACAACGTCGGAATAAGAACGATTTGTATTTAATCTGCTTTTGGTAGCTGTTCATCTTATATAACGTTAACTTTTTTTTCTCTTGCTGCAACAAGTTATTAATCAGGAGCCTCTTTTAAAAAAATTTGTGATTATTGTTTCCAACGCGAGTGTAAAAAAGAGCATTATAGAAAATGTCCCGGGTTTGCTTCTATCCGCTTTTTCATGTTAGTTGTGCACTTCTTTTAAATAAATTGTGTTGCTGTGTTTTATTTCCACTATGCCGTTATTGTCCGATCGCCCGCTACAAAGCGCCAGGGATCATTATTAGTCATCATCAATACTAATATCCTCTAGCGGGCCCGGGCCGGGCCTGGTCATGAACACGCGCGCCCTGGATAAGTTTAGTAATGAATGCCCGGGCCCGGGCCCGGGCCGGGCCCGGGCTTGGAACCACGGGCCCGGGCCGGGTTTGGGCTGGGTTCGGTCATGTAGGCCCGAACCCGGGCTTTAAACCACGGGCCCGGGCTGGGCTCGGGCTTCAGAAAGCGGGTCCGGGCCGGGCCGGGGCCGGAAATTCGGGCCCGTGCAGTGCTCTAATTCGCCATGACGACACGCGAACATAAGGCGAGCGGAGAGCCGCGGGTACATCAGCGATATCCGGTGCCTGCTTTTCGGCTAGCTCTTTACGAGGCAGGTTGCCCTGTGTGGCGTTTCGGATCCGTATTGGTGAGCAGTGTGATCGACGCGGGATTTCGGCGACAGGAGAATTCGGCTCTCTGTAGAGGGCGTATACCCCAGTGTGAGCGTGGCTTAATTTGGCTGCTTCTAATCGCTGCAGGCTTGAAGTTCTTCCGATTCTGTGTCATTTCGAAAACTCCATTCCACACTGGGTATACACCGGCGCGTGGGCTCGGAGCATCGTTGCACCTCGCTATGTGCCAAGATAGGGTTTGGCTCTTGTATTTTCAGAAAGGCCTGAGCACCCGCGCAACTTTTTTGCGAGCACAACCAAGAAGCGAGAGCGCCGGTTCCCTAAAAAATTGGGCAGCTACGCAGTAGCGGTGCAAAGAGTGACGATGCAGCGGGGCTCCATCCCTCCTCCTCGCCCTCACTTCCCTTTCCCACCGCCTTCCTATAGTGCAGTGTACACGGCTATGCTGTTCTTTACCCTCTCGCCTCCTCCTTTCGCTCTTAACCATCATTTCGGTTTCCCACCTCCTTGCTATATGACGCTTTACACGGTTTAATGAAACCAGTAACCAACCGTAATTATGATACAAATGTCAAGAAAGTAAAGTGGAGGAAACGACAACTTGCCGCCGGCAGGGATCGAACCTGGAACTTTCGGATAACGCACCCGGTGCTCTTACAGTTGAGCTGCGGCGGCGGTCGTCCCCTCACCCATTTTATCGGGTATTTATGTGCGTGCAAACCAGGGAGTGTTAGCTCTGTTCGTAGCCGTGACGGCGAGTGTGGCGCATTCGTGTTTTGCAAGCTAGCATTACGTATAACGTGATCTTTTACCCAGCGGACGGCTGACCAATAAGCCTTCGTATACTACCTCTAAGCATAAAGTCTGACAGAACGAGCTCTCGCTATGAATGAACGAAAGAAGCGAATTCTAAGGGCTCGTTTGTTTGCTTGATACAACCTATTGAAAACCACCAGATAATGAAGCCAAGGAAAGTCTAGGGGACGTTAATTGTGCTGTCCTAATTGTAGTGTAGTAATTTTGATATAAACGTGAAGTGGACGAAAAGACAACTCGCCGCTGGCAGGGACCAAAGCTGCAACCTTCGGATAAGGCGGCCCAATTACCGTCCAATTAACGGTACAATTAACGTGCTTATACTTTCCTTGGCTTTATTATCTGTTGGTTTTTATTAAGGATGTAACAAACAAAGAAGCAAGCCCTCAAAACTGCCTTCTTTCGTTTATGCTATGCGTTCTTTCTCTCGCTTTCTGTTTCTTGCTTTCTTTCTTTCTATCTCAATTACTTTCTGTTTCTTTCGTTATTTATTTCTCTGTATTTATTTCTCTGTCTCTGTGTATGTTTTTCTCGTTCTCTAGACCATAGCAACGCATTAATGTGGTTCCCATGAAAGCTTGTGCTTTCGTGCCTGGACCATAGGTGTTCAAATCCGGCCTCGTTGGGAAATATATTTAGTTTTTATTATTTCTTCTTCTGAAGCTGTCCGCTTCCCTCCTCTTCTCATACTTTCCTTCCTCCAACGCGTGATAGCTAGTCTTACAAGAGTTAAACCTGAGCCAATTATTCGTGATCTTTCTTTGCAACGCCGGAAGAATGACTACATCAAAAGTATCTTACAGGAAACAATTTGATCAGTGACTCCTTTGGGCGCTCTGCAACTCTGCGTCCATACTTTGAGTCATCAGCCAAATAATTACTCAGCGAAGAGCCTGAGTACCTCAGGGTAGTCCTCTTCCTGTATATTCGTTTCATATCGCTTCGGGCACACTTTTCATTTTGAAATTCTTCGGTCATGTTACGTAGGACAACCTGTACAGCTGCAGTACGAAGGATAGAGTAGTGATTATTGCCTTGAACCTAAGTGAGATCAGAGAAAATTAAAAAAATTGATAGTTAAATGGCATTGAGGCTTCAGAGAACAAAAGCGCGAGAAGCGCTAGCGGATGAATGAATAACCATAGACTCTTTCTAATTACGTGCCTGAACCCGAAGCAGAACGTAATACTCATTCATACAAACATCGTGATCTAAGTAGTTCATAGCAAGAATAGGCGGGGACGCAGATCGTACCGCTTTACCATGGAAGCAAACCCATACACAATGATTAAGCACTATTAGGGCTAAGCAGGGTGCATAGCAGGCTTTCACGATAGAATATATGTGAAAGGCGGAAGGAAACCCAGGATCATATTTCTAGACAGGTCAGAAAACTTGTGCGTGTTGGCGATACGTACTACGAAGTTTCGTCAATACAAAGTGCATTGAAATGAAGAATGGGAAAATAAAAACAATTAAAAAGAGGGGGGGGAGCGAGCGCTTAAGAGACATAATTTCGACACTTCAAGGAAGCGCAAGCATTTTGTATATAGAAGAATATGGATTCCTTTCAATAGAATTAGTAAGTGCCCGAACGTTAGGCGAAGGTAAGAAAAAGAAACGAAAATATTTCGACGGAAAAACAGTGGCATTCGCTATCGGTGCATACTAAATTCTCTGGGCTGGTTATACATTTTCTCGGCATCATTTACTGTTTATTTTTGCAGTAGATAAGCTGGTGTTTTTGTTTTTCGTCCTTTGTGAGGCCTGTGGATAAAATATAACTGCAGAAAATGATGTCGCAAAACGGACACACAGTCCACAGGCAACGCTTTATTTCCCACCTTCAGGTCACAGATTTAAATTGACTGGGAAGGTATATCACACAATGAAATATGTCAAAGATCTGCGTAGCGTACGGTTCAGCAGGGCTGCTTCTCTTCATATCACTCGAATTACGGAAGGTTTTAGGGCTCATATTCATTCACGATCAAGCTACTTTTTGTTACATAGCGTAGAAATAATGTTAGGTGAATGCATGTAGAGTGCCGCGTCAACTTTGCGGATGCAATAAAATGTAGAGAAAGGACGGGCGGAGCATATTTCTCATTGTGTTGCGGTAATTGAAGATGTTAGCCCTGCCCTCGGGGACCAGATCAGGCTTGTCCAGAGGGCCGAAATGATACCGAACGCCAGCGGTGCCTTGGAATAGTGGCCCGACCACACGGCGTTGCCCAGTTTTAGAGGCAGCGAAGTCTTTTGCGCTAATAAACTTTGGATGTTGTTGTTCTGCTTCTAGGCAACACACTTCGTACGAATTTTATAATGAAACTATAAGAGGCCAATGACCAAACAACGTTGACACGAAGTTACAAGGGAGAATTGTTCTTACAAAACAGTTTACGCAAGTGTAAAACATAGTCAACGTAGAAAGAATCAGCACAGTTGGAAAATATAAGATTGCGTCCAGCAATTTTAACAATTAGGCAAAGAACAATAAAGCAGGAGCCATAGAAACTTAGGAGTGAGGCGTGGAACTATCTGGTCAGCCTTTACAGATGAAAAGCGCAAAATATATTGAAAAGAATAGCCGGAGCTGCGTATGCTCTCATGAAAACAACATTGACACATGAGCCACCAGGCCACCGCACAGCCAAGTTCTCTGTCAACCGTAATCGTACCCAAAAATAACACGCAAGCAAAGTGCGCGAATACGTAAATGTGCTTCCAAAGGGCAACACCATAAGGCGGGCGAGCAGCACTCCAGAGTGGTAGCTCGTACAGTACAGAAAGTACAGTACCGCCCACTCATCTCGTTTGGAATGCATATTTCTGAAGGAACACAACATATTCGGGATATCGTTTCGACCAGTCCATTATGATTTCATTCGTTTAACCATGGATCAAAGCCTACGACATATCTTCAACCCCACTTCGAAACAAGGCGTGCCTTTATTTTATGCCCGCGAAATGTATCGAGAATGAACATGAGAGGCACATGAATATTATGCGAGGGGCACGGATTCCCGAAAGACAGCTCATGTAGGCGCCGCCATCCCCACTAGACACCGTCGTGTCGCAACGGCATTAGCTTTGAACGATGATATGTTTCTCGCTTTGTACTTCGTTGCAGCGAGAGAGAAAAAATATCAATGGGCTGTATTGCGGTGAAGTGCCCAACGAGGCGAGGACGGCGACACCGATGTTTTTTTTTTGTTTTTTTTTTTTGCGGCGTAAGTGAAACGTGTATTACAAAACCAACCAGATCCACAAAACGCGATATTGATCATGCATTCGCTACCACCATGTTCGCTAGCTCTGCTGTTTTATTTGAACAATCCTGAAAGCCATAGCGATGTTAACCTACGACTTTCCTAATATTCTTTAAATAATTTCCAGGTGAAATGCCAGGTATGCTTATATTTATGGATTACACTTAAGAGATGATGAGTCTTTGTATCTCGTACCGCCTTTAAAAATGAGGCTTATATCAGATGTTCATGTGCAGTGTGTTTAGTTCGTACCAATTTTTCTTGGTTTTCTTCTGTCAGCATGACCAAAAAAAAAATCCATGGCGAGCTGTTTTAAAAATATAAGGGGCGAAAAACTACGATAAGTGTAGATGCTTTAAAATGCGACCATCTTGAAAGTATGAAATTAGTGCAGCGTGTGATAAAAACGGTATATTTCCAGAGTATCGGACTACTTATAGAACGCATCGTTGTATATAGCGTATGTGCTAGCACGAATAGTCTATACGGGGAGGGAGCAGGAAGCCATAAATATTTTCTGTCTTCTGACAGTCTTCTATTTTCTGTAATCTTCGAGGTTCTTCCATTATTTGCGTAAACTTAATGATGCTGCCATTACTTCTCGCGGTGGATAATAAAGTATAGGGTTTTGGCCTCGTTGCAGTACGTCCGAAGCTGCCGCATCTTCTCGAAGCATAGGCTTAGCATTGTTATGCCAATCGTAGATCAATCTCGATTGATCGGGCAGTGGCAATCAATGAGCCTAGTAACACAGCGGAGTGTGCGGAACCAATCAAAATCCTTGTCATTATTTCCCGGTTGGTATTCACCATCAGAAGCTGAAGACCACCGGCAAACAGTCAGCACTCGCGACGCCACTGGAGTCGAAACAGCACATTTGCCGAAAAAAAAGGAAGAGCCAAGCTTGGATCGTCTTCAACTCTCCTGAATATTGGTTCGCCGTAAGGCAACAATCGTCAGTCAGATCGAGAGTGTAAGTTCCTAATTTTGTAATTGCTTGATCTACGTCAGCTGCAGGGCTCCTATGTTTAGTAAAGGGGAATGCATGTTTCGTTATTCGTGTAAGAATATTCTGTTGGTGAAGTGTTTTTTATCGCATTGTGGAGTTTACCGATGTGTCACATTTAAGCCATTTAGTCTGTAAAATAACTATTTGCAGGTATATTTGTCAGCAATTGTTCGACTGTATGAATGCAGTAGGCTCTGTTCCTTGCCGCCCGAATAATATTTAGATCTGTACCACGGCTGAGTTCATGTTCGCAACGGTCAAACTGAAGCTTACGGCATTTTTCCTTCACACCTCGAGATCTCGATGACAATTAAAAGTAGATCTGATTGATTAAGTAATTTGTCGATGTAAATAAAGGCTGTAAGATTTCTTGCGGACAGTAATTTTGCATGGTCGTATTCCAGGAAGGTAAGAAACCAACCGTGATAAAAATCTCCATATAGCATTCTCGTAGTATAAGGTGTTCATGAATTGACGAACCAGTTGTGCAATGCTTTTATTTGCTTACGGGTAATCTTGCTGAAGTACATCAAGAGCGATTTGGGGATTATGTGTCGTTGCCAGTTGTGCAACGAACTCCATAGGTTGTGATGTGTCTACGGTTGGGTGTACATCGCGACTGCCTAATATAGTAATGATGGCAACCAAGAACCAGTCCACGTGCAAATCGCGACCTGTATGTTCCGCACAGTCATTTGACTTCTTGACCGTCAAGTTGTTACCAGAGTGGGTGCTCCGAAAGAATGACTACAACAATCAAGACAACCGCCAAGGTCTATACATCCGCAGAAAAAGTAGGTTAAGGAATAAAGGTGACGATCATACCAGTAGTCTGCACGAACGGTGACTGCACGAGCGATGAATCTCGTGACCTTTTCATGAATGTTCTTCCAAGAGAGGTCGGGACATTTCTTGAAACAATAATCGAGGATGCGGATAAGGCATACCATAGAAGCGATGAGGTTCAAGTAGGTTGATGCTTAGTTGAAAAAACGAGGGTGTAGAGAAGGGCCAACTGCTGAAGAAATAAGCTTTAATGGAATATTACAGCGGCCGAGTTGTCGCTTTACTTAACGAAAGACCTGTGGTACAAAGCCAGTACCAACTAAAAAAAGCGAAGGCAGGATAGGACGTGCGAAGTGCACCCGCATGTCGCGCAAATAAGTATTCAAAAATGCGAAAGCGTTGAGGGAGCAGCACATGCATAAAAATCTTACAGCGCTACCAAACACGTACTACCCCAAAGCACAATAAAAAAAAAGATTGGCGAAGCTCGCACTAAGCCACGCAAGGCTTGAAACAGCCAAACTGGACGATTATGAAGAATAATATGGGCGCTTCTAGGCATTAGCTGGGTGAGGCAGGTTCTACGTTGCTTTTAGGTTGTTGCTAGGCTTTATCTAGGTGATTATAGGTTGTTTCTGCATTGATTGTAAGCGCAGAGAGGTGCGAATTAAACCGCAGACAGTCGCATGCACAACACGGTTGTCCAAACTCCAGAGACAGAAACTCGTGCTGAAACCAAGCGTTTCAGCACGAGTAAAAGCCTGTCGTTGCCGACAGCCTTTTATCGCCCGGGGGTCTTCCCCCAGCAGCCATTGCCTTTCCGATTCTGTAGCGTTTTCTCGTTGTAAGTATTCGGGGTAATCGGCTCGCCGCCGTGGCTGCGCAGCACTTGTTGGGCTATCTGCTGCGCTGTTCATTTTCAGTGGACCAGTGGTCAGCAGTGGGACTTACCCCATTTGTGTGGCATATACCCGCTTATGATGGTACTTTTTTGGATCAACTCACAAGGAACGTTTGCTAAACGGCTTCGCTGTTTAAAAAACAGGAGCGCTTCACAAGGGGAAAATGTTGGAAGCAAAGTTTGGCGTCTGCGTGCCTGACCTACTGCTTTCTTTGTTGTGTCTTCTTTCTTCTTTCCTTTCTTCCTTCTTCTTTCTTCTTCTTTCTTCTTTCTTTCTTCTTTCTTTCTTTCTTCTTTCTTTCTTTTTCTTTCTTTCTTTCTTCTTTCTTTCTTTCTCTCTTCTCTTTCTTTTTCTTTCTTTCCCCAATATTCCCTGCAAATTGCTTCATTTCTCTATACTGGGAATTACACCTTCAGCCACGTCCTTAGCAGCGCCACACTTCAGATGCTAGATGCGACAAAGACGGTCCTGGGTTCATAGCCAGGTAACGCGCAACAACACCTTACCGCGATAAGAGATCAGATTGCCATACGAGAAACGTCTGATCACCGGCGGGCCCCCGATCGAGAGAGCGTCAGTTATCGCCCACAAATACGATTGTGAGCCGACGCACCTTCGATGGAGGCATTTCTTCGCGCTCGTGGGTGCCTGGATTGGCAACGACGTTGAAAGCAGCGAGTTATAAAGGCTTCGCTGAAGAGAAGGTGGATTCCAGATTTCAATATGCAGTGTATCGCGTCCGTACGTTTCTGCGGATTTCGATGATGCAATACGACGAAGAAAAATCCGAAAGAACAAGCTGTTTTCAAAATACAGGGGGCCGAAAATATGAAATATGAACAAGCTATCAAGGCGATCACCTTGCATGACTGAAATTTAGTGGAGTGTGGCACAAAAACTGTGTGATTCCAGGTATTGGACTATTTCTTTTAAAGAAGCATCATTGCTTATGTGGTCTCTGTAAGTACGCAGACGTTCCAGATACTAAGAGCTGGAAGCGGTCATGATTTTCTGGAATGTTCGAGGTTCTTCCATTATTTGCGTACAATTAATGATGCTGCCATTTCTTACCGCTATGGATAATAAAGCACGGTTTAGCATTGTTGCGATATATCCGAAGCTGCCGTAACTTTTCGAAGCATAGGTTTAGCATTGTGATGTCAATCACAGATCAATCGCCATTTATCATGTGGTGCGATCTAATGGGCCTAGCAACAGAGTGGATCGGCCGAACCAATGAAATTCTTCGTCGCCAAACCACGTTTTATATTCACTATCAGAAGCGGAAGACCTCCAGCAAACAGCCCGCACTGGCGACGAGACTGCAGTCGGAACAGCACACATGCTGAAAAAGGACGAGGCAGGCTTGGAGCGTCTTCAACTGTCGTGAATATTAATTCATAGTAGGGCAACACTCGTCAGCGAAATCGAGGGTGTAAGTTGCTAATTTTATAATTGCCTAATCTACGCCATCTGCAGGACTCCTGTCATAACTTAAGAGGAATGCATTTTTTGTTATGCGTGTGATATTATTTCCTTAGTGAAGTGTTTTTCTCGCATTGTGCATATCACTGATGTGTCGCAACTTAGCCCTTTCTGCTCTAAAATCAGTATTTCCAGATTTCTTTTGTATTTGTGGACGTGCATGAGCGTAGTAGGCTTTGTTGCTTGCCGCCCATGAAATATTTAGGACTGTACCTACGGCTCTCTTCAGGTTTGTATAGTCAAACTGAAGTTTACGGCATTTAAATGAGAAGCATTTCTTAGTGAACGAAGGACACTCTGGCTGTTTATATCTATTTATCAATCTATATATCAAGCCAACTACGTCCAAGCGCTCTTGTGGTCGTCTCTATAACTTGGTATGTATTGGAATTGGCCCAGGAGGACATTAGTGATGACGAATACGAATCACAGGTCATGACATGAATAATGTGAATAGCCTGCCGCGCACGTCATGAAAACCTATCCACCAGTCACGAGTAGCACACATCCGCGTAACACGGCCCGTGGAAGAGAGGTATCAACCACGCGTGATTCACAGTATATATGAACCCAAAAAGGAAGAGAACTCAATTCGAAAATTTGAGTGCGACATTGTTGGAGAGTTCGTGTCGCAGAAAACTGGTTTCTGTGCTGATGGTGTTCTCGATGAATAAAAAATCGCGATGGGAGGAAAGAATAAAATCTTGGTTCGAGCCAGGTTTGAAGAAATATATTCTGCATGGTAGGCATTAGTGCTGCAGAAAAAGAGTGTTCTTCGAAAAACCAAAACCTGTAACATTTATTTTGAATGTATTTGTCGGGCACCAGTTTTCGCTACTGTCGTTTTTAGGGGCGAAGCTGCTTAGGGTGTGGGTCGTTCTCCTCCTCTGTAGTATTATGTAGCCACCCTGCCTGATCTGCCACGGGCGAGGTGGATCGGCAACGGGCGTGCGCCGATCGGTACAGTCCCCCCTCCCCCCCCGCTTCTCTCGCCTCGCGACGCCGACGCTCCGCGCTCGCTGCGTTGCAGATGCGTGCTCAGGTTCCCCCCCCCCTCTCTCGCCTCGCAAGGCCGACGCAGGGAGCGTCTGCTAGCGAGTTTCTTGATTGAAGAAACTGACTGCTCGCGCTTGCACAACCGTTCACTGACCACCCCGTAAATATAGGCACTAGATTTTAACCTCCAATGTAGTACCTCTGTGAGATTTCTCCTGTGCGTTATTAAACAATAAAAATTCACAGCAGTACATGTAAAATTAAGTGAGCTGCAAGTCGTCATGACCCTCATCGACCCTTTAGTATAAACGCGCCCGATCTAACGCGTCGATGATGTGACTGGGCAGAATTCAACGGAAGATTCACATATGACGCGTGCCATTGGGTGGAAGGCAGTCGTTCGATTTAGTGCGGCGCGTACGCTAGGGGGACAGTTGTAACAAAATCCGCTCGCTGTTGGCGCGCTTTCACTTTTCCTTTGAGTATTCACGGTTTTACCGATGATTTCCTCCGGTGCTTCGCTCCACTCATCATCATTCACCCCGTGGAAATGCTATGGATTTTTTCTTCTGAAACTTTATTTTGTTCTCCTGAGTTTGCTCGAACAATTTCACTAAAATATTAATGGGCTAGCCATACTCGGCTACAAATGAAGAGCGGTGCGGCTTTTCGCCGTCAATGGACCCCCCTCCAGCTAATGACGTCGCCGTGTCATCGTGACGTCGCGGCCGACCGCGTTCGCCCCGTGCTCACGAGATGAATCACGAAGCTTGTTCTTCTGCGCTTAAGGATCTCAAATAAAATGGCCGCCTCCGCTATCCGCGAAAATTCATCGGCGTCATCGGTGAGATCGCGCTCTCGCAAGCTCTCATTAGTGCCGTTCATTCGTATCGAAATCTGAATTCCACCAAAAGATTGCTTGTGTGTTGGTGGAGTGTTCGGAAACGGCGATCGCCGTGGTATTTCATCTACTGCGTAAGCGCCCGGCGCTGCTTGGAAACAGCCGCCGATGCGCGAGAGAGAGAGAGAGAGAGAATTTATTTACTGAAAGGCAGACAGGTCGGCCTGAGCTATAGTTTGCTCCGGCCTGCTACTCTACACTGGGGAGGGGGGACAGGGGTCGAAAGAGTGATGAATGACGATGGTAAGGTAGTGAGATGCACGTACTGGAATTTTTGCGCCGTCGATCGGCGCTTCAATACCCTGTGCGATTCAAGGTCGCCGTCACCATCGGCGTGGCGTGGATGGTAACGAACGGCACACCTCACTCGAGAGCGATAAATCACATTGCGATGTCACATGCTCGGGCTCCATAGCCGAAAAGAGAGCCGGCAGTGCGTAAAACCAGAATCAAGCGGTTGAGCGAAAATCCGCAAGCGCAGAAATTCACCGTCAGCCATAAAGAGCAATCCACTATTCCAGAGGAGCTACTTACGGCGCGGACACACTTATAGAAGCTTGGGTCTAAGCGCTGTGTAGGCGCAGAGCCGTCGGCTGCGAAGTCACGTTGACGCTGTGACACTTTGGCTGGAGAGGGGTGCATTGAGGGCGAAAAACCGCCCTGCTCTTGACTTCTAATCGAGCCTAGTGCTGAGTCCTCGGGCGTCATTTCTTCACTAAACCTCAACATATGCACTCAAAGCGTCATTTCATATTCGATAACATTCCAGAAACACCCCTTGTTCGAGAATTGCAACCTCAACTGTCCACAAGTGTCCGTGGGTTTGCTTGGTTTTATACCATAGTTGTTTTATCCTTGGAGTATATGCCATATGTCTTTATTCGTGAAAATATTCTACCACTGAGCCACGCCAGGTTACGTGAAAAACAGCCTGCAAGTAGAGTTGTGGTGCTGGCTATGTAATTTTACAACAATAAACACTACAAGTCGGCTTTGCCAATGCAATGTCGGCTCCGCTTTTATAATCTAATAAACATTATGTACACGAAGGACGGAGGAATAGAATAACGAAGCATATGATATCACATCGCCGCACAGTTTCTCATTGTTCTCTTCAGTTGCTGTAAGTAGAGATGTTAGCCCTGCCCTCGGCGACCACCATCCACCAGTCGACGGCCTCAGGTTTGTGCCGGCTCTGTCGAGAGGGCCGAAATGATCTACTATACCGCATACTTCACTACACATGCCCCTCCTCACCACGAGTCCTATAACAAGCCAGCGGTGCCTTGGAATGCCCTTGTTCAGGGAACTTCTTGCCACACCTGGTCGTGACGTGCGTGTGTTCTCGGGACGGCACTACATATCAGTTGCTTGTGGTGTTGGTAATACCAGTTTTAGAGGCAGGTTATATAACGCAAGTCTTCTGCGTATAAAATTTATACTAATCAAGTTACCCGCCGCGTTGTTGTTGCTTTTCTTCTTCTAGGCAGGGCTGGTACAAACTTTTTATGAATTTTGTGAAGAAACGTCGGCTTTGCCATGAGAGGCGGGTGAAGCAATTTTCTCATTGTGTTGCTGTAAGTAGAGATGTTAACTGCCTTCGGCGAAACAACGTTGACACGGTGCCTTGGAAGTACCACACGGCGTTGCCCAGTTTTAGAGGCAAAATCTTCTGAGGGTTGTTGCTTTTCTTCTTCTAGGCAACACACTTTTTATGTTTTGTGAAGAAACGATGAGAGGCTACAAAACAGTTCAGGAGGGAATTGTTCTCAAGTTCACTCAAGTACAACATAGTCAATGTAGAAAAAATAAACGCAGTTGGACCAGTAATATTGCGTCCACCGATTTTCGCGGTTAGGCAAAGAACAATAACGCAGGAACAATAGAAGCTTAGGAGTGAGGAGCGGAACTATCTGGTCAGCCTTTCCAGATGAAAAGCGTAAAATATATTCAAAGGAATAGCCGAAGCTGCGTATTCACACAGGTAAACAAATAAGCCATCCCCCACACAGGAAAATTATCTGTGAATCGTAATTGAACATAAATGTAGGACACAAGCTAAGTGTGCGAGTACGTAAATGTGTTTCCAAAGGGCAACATTCTAAGGCGGGAGAAGCAGCACTCAACCCTGATAGCTCGTACAGTACAGAAATTACCATTACCGCCCACTAATCACGTTTGGAATGCACACTTCTGAAAGAAGAAGACGACGAAGAATAAGAAGAAGAAGAAGAGGAAATAACTTTATAAAGTCCAGCGAAGTTGATTCGGAGTGGGCCTCAACCCCGGCCAGGCCATCAACCGCGAGCCCTTGGGCTCGGCCGGCTTCCTCAGCTCGCTAGACGGCCCAAAGTTGTTCTTCTATTGCGGAGCTGAGCAGAGACTCCTCCCAGCGAACCCTGCCGTTCGGTACTGCCTCCTCATGCATTCCATGTGGTTTGTCGTCCAAGCTAGAGCACTCCCTTAGCATGTGGCCCAGTGTTGCCCTTGCATCGCACATCTTACATTTGTCTGTCAAATAGAGATCGGGTTAACCGATACGAAAGTTCCGAAAGAACGAAAAATATTTCGGATGCCGTTTCGACCACTCCACCAAGATATCATTGGCTTAACCGTGGATTTCAGCTTACGAAATATCTTCAACCCCGCTTTGAAACAAAGATTGCCTAAATTTTATACCCCAAATATATATCAGGAATGAACAAAGGAGGCATATGAATTTTACGCGAGGGCCATAGATGCCCGAGTGAGCTCATGTAGGCGCCCTCATCACGACTAGACACCGTCGTGTCACAAAGGCATTAGCTTTGAACGCTGACATTTTTCTCGCTTTCTACTTCGTTGCAACAAGAGTGAGAAAATATCAGTGGGCTGGGCTGCGCTGATCTGCCAAACGAGGCGAGGACTGTGACATCGGTGTTTTTTACCACGAAAACTGAAACGCGGTATTACAAAACCAATCAGATCCACAAAACACACCATCGATCGTGCCTTCGCTACCGGCATGTTCGCTAGCTTTGCTGTTTTGTTTGAACAATCCGGAAAGCCACAGCGACGTCACCCTACGACTTTCCCAATATTGATTAAAATATTTCCAGTTGAAACGCTATGTATGCTTGTGTTTATGGATTGTACTTAGCAGATCATGGTCTAGTCGTTGTGACACGTGCCGCCTTTAAAAATAAGGCTTATATAAGATATTCATGTGCAGTGTGTTTAGTTCGTACCAATTTCTCTTGGATTTATTCAGTCAGCACAACCAGAAAAGAAAATTTAATCGCAAGCTGTTTTAAAAACAGAAGGGGCGAAAGAAACTACGAAAAGTGTAGATGCTACAAAAGGCGACCTTCTTCCATGTCTGAAATTTAGTGCAGCGTGTGATAAAAAACGGTACATTTGCAGAGTATCAGACTGCTCCTAGAACGCATCTTTGTTTATATGGCCTGTGCTAGTATGGAGAGGTTGCACATACTCGGAGCAGGAAGCTATCATTATTTTCTGTAATCTTTGAGGTTCTTCCATTATTTGCGTAAAAATAATGATGCTGTCATTGCTTCCCGCGATGAATCTAAAATTAGCGTTTAGCCTCGTTGCAGTACATCCGAAGCTGCCGTATCTTCTCGAATAGATTTAGCATTGTTATGTCAATCGTATATCAATGACGATTTATCAGACGTTGGGAATCAATGGGCCTAGTAACACAGCGGAGTGTGCGGAACCAATCAAAGTCCTTGTCGTTAATCACGGCTGATATTCACCATCAGAAGCTGAAGACCACCGGCAGACAGTCAGCACTCGCGACGCCACTGGAGTCGGAACAGCACGCCTGCTGAAAAAGGAGGAGCCAGGCTTGGATCGTCTTCCCCTCTCGTAAGACAACAATCTTCAGTGAAATCGAGAGTGTAAGTTCCTAATTTTGTAATTGCTTGATCTACGTCGTCTGCAGGGCTCCAATGATTAGTAAAGGGAAATGCATGTTTCGTTATTCGTGTAAGAATATTCTGTTAGTGAAGTGTTTTTTATCGCATTGTGGATTTCACCGATGTGTCCCATCTAAGCCATTTCTTCTGTAAAATAAGTATATTTGTCTGGCACTTCTTCGATTTCATGAAAGCAGTAGGCTCTGTTGCTTGCCGCCGGCATAATACTTAGAACTGTACCACGGCTGACGGCATTTTTTTCGTCACACCGTGAGTTCTCGATGAGAAATAAAAGTACATTTGATGGATTCAGTAATTTATAGGTATAATGAAAGCTTAATGGCCTTGGCTGAAACATTTCTTGCGGACAGCAATCTGGTGTGGTCGCATTCCACGAAGGTAAGATATCAACCGCGAGAAAAACATCCATATAGCGTTCTCGTAGTAAAACGTTTTCATGAATTGACGAAGAAGTTACGAAATGATTTTTTTTTGGCTTACGGCTAATCTTGCTGAAGTAAATCCGGCACGATTTGGTGATTATGTGTTTGTTCCCCGTTGTGCAACGAACTCGATATGTTGCGATGTGTCGGCGGTTGGATGTTCATCGCGACTACCTAATATTCTAATAATGTAACCAAGAGCCAGTCCACTTGGAAATGGCGACATCTATGTTCTGCACACACATTTGACTTCTTTACCCTCTAGTTCCTACCAGAGTGAGTGCCCCAAAAGAAAGGCTACAACTATCAAGATGACCACGAACGTCTATTCACTAGCAGAAAAATTATGGTAAGGAATAAAGGTGACGATGTTGCGCGTAGTGGCCACCAACGATGACTGCACAAACGATGAATCTTGTCACCTTTTCTTGAATATTGTTTCGATACAGGTAGGAACGTTTCTTCAAACAATAATAGAGAGAGAGAGAAGAGGGAGAAAGGAAAGACAGGGAGGTTAACCAGAAGCAGTCTCCGGTTTGCTACCCTGCACGTGGGAAGGGGAAAGGGGATGTAAAAGAATGAAAGAGAAGAAGAAGAGTCTGTGACGACAGCGCGCGACAAAATACTACAAGAACAATAAAAACCAAAAAACCAAAACGAAGGCATAACCGCAGCCCAAGTACTACACAGCAATATTTTCTTCCTCCAGTCACAGTTTGACATTAAGTCCGGTTGCTTGGAGAAACCGCAAGAACGCCCTCAGAGGATACGAAGAAGACATAGCGTAGAAGCAATGACGCTAACCTAGTTTGATACGTGGTTGAAAAAACGAGAGTATAGCGAAGGGCCCACTGCTAAAGAAATAAGCTTGGGCCGAATATTACATTCGCATAGTTGGTACTTTACTTAACGAACGATCTGTGGTGCAAAGCGAGTACGAAGGAAAAACAACGAAGACAGTATAGGATGCAAGAACTGAACCAGGTTCATTTTACTCATGTCGCCCAAATATATAACCTTTCGAAAATGCGCAAGCGGAGAGGCAGCAGCACAAGCATACTATCCCACAGCGCTGTGTAAAAAAAATTTTGCGAAGCTTGCACTAAGCCGCACAAAGCTTGAAACACCACAACTGGACGATTCTCAAGACTAATATAGCTGCTTCTAGGTTGTTGCTAGGCTTTTTCTAGGTGATTATAGGTTGTTTTTACATTGATCTAAGCGCCGAGAGGTGCGAATTAAACCGCAGACAATCACAGACACGACACGGCTGTCCCAACTCTAGAGACAGAAACTCGCGCAGAAACCATGCGCTCGCAATTCTCATAGATCTACGGGCACGTCGTCGGTGCCGTAGGCCTTTTGTCGCCTCGGGGTCCTCTCGCATCGGCCGCTGCCTTTTCGGTTCCCTACTATTCTCTCGTTGTACTCGGGGTATTCAGCTCGCCGCCGCCGCTTCGCAGCCATTTGTTGGGCGATCTGCTGCCTACTTCGTTTTCAGTGGACCAGTGGTGTGTAGTGGGATTTACCCAATCTCTGTGGCACATACCCGTTTCTTCGCAGCCATGTGTTGGGCTAATTGTTGCCTTCTTGTTTTTTAGTGGACCAGTGGGGAGTAGTGGCTTTACCCCATTTGTGTGGCACATACCCGTTTAGTGATGGTAGTTTTTTGGATCAACTCACAAGGAACGATTTGCTAAACAGCTTCGCTGTTGAAAATATCTAGAGCGCTTGCACTATCGGTAAAATGGGGCAACCAAGTTTCACGTCTGCGTACCTGACCTACTACTTTCCTTTCTTTCTTTCTTTCTTTCTTTCTTTCTTTCTTTCTTTCTTTCTTTCTTTCTTTCTTTCTTTCTTTCTTTCTTTCTTTCTTTCTTTCTTTCTTTCTTTCTTTGCCCCATGTTTCCTCCAAATTGCTTCCTTTCTCTATACTGCGAATTACACCTTCAGCCACGTGCTTAGCAGCGCCACACTTCAGACAAAGACGGTCATGGTTTCATATCCAGGTAACGCAGAACGACAACGCACCTCGATAAGAGATCAAATTGCGATACGGGAAACGTCTGATCCGCGATGAGCTCTCGAACGAGAGAGCATCAGTTATCGCCCACGAATACGCTTGTGACCGATGCACCTTCGATGGCCGCATTTCTTCGCGTTCGCGGGCGCCGCGATTTTCAACGATGTTGAAAGCAGTGAGGTATAAATGCTTCGCTGAAAAGAAGGTGGATTCGAGATTTCAATAAGCAGTGTATCACGTCCGTACGTTTCTGCGGATTTTGATGATGTAATACGAAGAAGGAAATAGCAAAAGAAAACAGGCTGTTTTCAAAATACGGGGGGTCAAATATATGAAGTGTGAACAAGCTATCAAAGGCGATCACCTGGAATGAGTGAAATTTATTCGAGTGTGCGGCACAAAAGTGGTTTTTCAAAGAGCATTGGACAATTTCTTTTAAAACGCATCATTCCTTATGTGGCCTGTGTAAGTACTCAGAGGTTCCCATACTAACAGCAGGAAGCGGTCATGATTTTCTGGAATGTTCGAGGTTCTTCCATTATTTGCCTAAAATTAATGATGCTGCCATTTTTACCGCGACAGATAATAAAGTACGGTTTAGCATTGTTTAGCGGTTTAGCATAGGTTTTCATTGTCATGAAAACCTATCCACCTGTCACGAGTAGCACACAGCCGTATAACACGGTCCGTGGCATAGGGGTATCAACCACGCGTGATTCACAGTATATATGAGACCATGAAGAGCGAGAACTCAATTCGAAAATTTCAACGCGAAAGCGTTAAAAGAGCTTTTATCGCAGACATTTTGCGCCTGCGTTGATGGCGTTCTCAATGACCGAAAAATTGCGATGGAAGCAAAGAGTAAAATCATTGTTTAGCCGGTTTCTAACCCAGGCATTCTGCACGGTAGTCAAGTATTAGTAATGTAGAAAAAGCGAGTTCGAAAAATCAAAACCTGTAACATTTCCTTTTATGAAAATATATTCGTGGGCCCAGTTCTCAGTAATGTAGTTATTTTTCTTAATTTTGAATTTGTTCTGCTGAGTTTGCTCAACAAGTTTCACTAAACACTGATGGGCTAGCCATACTCGGCTACTAGTCAAGAGCGGTGCGGCTTTTCGCCGTCAAAGGACCCCCCTCCAGCTGATGGCGTCGCCGTGTCATCGTGACGTCCCGACCGACCGCCTTCGCCACGCGCTCTCGACAGGAGTCACGAAGCATTTACATTTGCTCTTACGGACCTGAACCAAAATAGCCCCCTACGCTATACGCGACAATTCATTGGCGTCATCGGTGAGATCACGCGCTCGCAAGGTGGCATTAGTGCCGTTCATTCGTATTCAAATCTCAATTCCACGAAACGCTTGTTTTTGTGTTGTGCGCAGTGTTCGGTAATGGTGATCGCCGTGGTGTCTTGTCGACTGCGTAAGCGCTGCACGCTGCCTGGAAACAGACGCCGATGCGTGTACTGGAATTTTTGTGCCGTTGATCGGCGCTTCAATACCCTGTGCGATATAAAGTTACCGTCACCATCAGCGTTGAGTGGATGGTAACGAACGGCAGACCTCACTCGAGAGCGATAAATCACATTCCGATGTCACCTGCTCGGGCTTCGTGGCCGAAAAGAGAATCGGCAACGCGCAAAACCAGAATCAAGCGGTTGATCGAAAACCCGGAAGAGCAGAAATCCACCGTCAGCTATAAAGCAGCAATTCACTACGCACTCAAAGCGTCATTTCATATTCCATAATATTCCGGAAACATTCCTTCTTCGACAATTGTCACTTAAACTGTCCACCAAGTGTCCGTGGATTTTTGCCTTGTTTGGTTTTAGAGCATATATTTTTATGCTTACATTGTAGTCATTAGCACCACTTACATATAATATTAAAGAAAACAATCATCATGATTTAATAAACGTTAGGCAACTCTATTTTTCGCATTTGTTTCACCTAACGCAGAAGGAAATGGCGGCTTCCATTCACTATAAAGTGCGTTACCGCCTTTTTGGAAGCTACCGATTGAAATGTCGATTATTCGATTAATCGGCAAAATACCTTCGTCGATAGCAATTCATTGATTAATAGCCAAATCGGAGAACCATTACCCGCGACCTATTAAAAGAATAATCGACCATCCTTATATGGGAGGCGCTGCTGCATGCTGATACACTGCGGCAATCCTGCTTCCTCCACGGCGGCTGCCTGGTATCCAACTATAGTCGCATACAACTTTAAATGTCCGCGGTTTTTCCTCAAAGGCGGATGCACACATGCCTGCACGAATGTGCGCGCGCTACAGGCGTGGCATGCGTCATGGGCTGAACGGCCCATGACGCATACGACATGTCTTCAACCCCTACGACATACGGCATATCTTCAAGATATATCTTCAGCCTACGACATAGATATATCATCAGCCTACAACATATGTTCAACCGCCCTGCGAAACAAGGCGCGCCTTAATTTTTACCCACAAAATATATCAAGAATGAACATGAGAGGCACGTGGTTGTTACGCCAGGGCCACGGATACCCGAATGACAGTTCATCTAGGCGCCGTCATCACGACTAGACACCGTCGTGTCACAAAGGCATTAGCTTTGAACGCTGACATTTTTTCTCGCTTTGTAGTTCGTTGCAGCAAGAGTGAAAAAATATCAGTGGGCTGTATTGCGGTGAACTGCCTACTGAAGCGAGGACTGCGACATCGGCGTTTGCGAGAATTCAAACGTGATAATACAAAACCAATGAGATCCCCAAAATCTGATAGCGATCATGCATTCTCTACCGGCATTTTTGCCGTCTCTTCTGTTTTATTTGAACAATCGTGAAAGCCAAAGCGATGTCAACCCACGACTTCCTCAATATTCTTTAAATAATTTCCAGGTTAAACGCCAGGTATGCTTATAATTATCGATTCCAGTTAGGAGATGATACTCTAGTCTTTCAAACTCGTCGCTCCTTCAGAAATAAGGCTTGTACCAGATGTTCATGTGCAGTGTGTTTAGTCCGTACCAATTTCTGTCGGTTTGATACAGTCAGCACGACCGGAAAAAAATTCATGGCAAGCAGTTTTAACAACAGAAAAGGAGAAAAACTACGAATAGTGTAGATCCTTCAAAATGCGATCATCTTGCATTTCTGAAACTTAGTGTAGCGTGTGATAAAAACGGTACATTTCCAGAGTATCGGACTACTTCTAGAGCGCACCATTGTTTATATGCGGGGATTTGCGGCCAACTGCTTGTCGCGGACCAAGCCTGTTTTGTTACATTTTAGCTTTCAAGCCAGAAAGCAAGGACATCGGGAAGCCTGCGCTGTAGGTGACCTCGGACACCGTCTGCAACGGACGGGTGCATCACCGAACGCGGGCCTTATCTCCCGCCACGTGGTCATAGCGGCTGCTACCTTGCAGGGGCGTAGCCAGAAATTTTTTTCGGGGGGGGTTCAACCATTCTTTATGTATGTTCGTGCGTGCGTTTGTATGTGTGCGTGCCTATATACGCAAGCAAAACTGAAAAATTTCGGGGGGGGGTTTGAACCCCCCAACCCCCCCCTTGTCTACGCCCCTGCTACCTTGCGCACCTCCACAGCGCAAGCGCACTCATCGCTGAGCGCAGCGCCCTCCCATCAACTCTAAGAAGACGCGTCGACAACTTCCGAGCGAGATTTGCGGCCAACTGCTTGTCGCTGACCAAGCCTGTTTTGTTACATTTTAGGTGAGTGTGCTTTGCCAACAACGTTCGTGTGGTTGTCTCTTCGGCTGCAAGTCCCAACTGTGTTTGTTTGTTATGGGCCATCTTCAAAGGTGCGCTCAGTGAACACAAACGACACAAACGAAAAAGTACCTCTGAAGATGAATCAACACCAACTAACCCACCTTATAGCTCTTCTCATTGTTATGGGCGTAGAACTTTGCACATATCGCGTTCGTGTTGGCCGCTTCGCCTGTAGCGGCAGGGTAAACCGAATATGTACAGCGGTGAGCACTGTTAGGGTGAACACGCGAGCGCGTGGCTGACGGCACTGTCAGCGCCGCGCAACAGCCATCGTTGGAAACATTGCACATGCGCAGCATGTGTTTTTCGATACACTGTTTCCACCGCGCCCACTACGTCATGAAGACGCTTGTCGTGGATACGCTTGCGTGCGCGCGATGAACAGATTATTTTGTAGAACGCATGATGCGCATGTGCAATGTTTCAAGCGATGACCGTTACGCAGCGCTGACAGTGCCGTCGGCCACGCGCTCCTGTGTTCACCCTAAGAATGCTCACCGCTGTACCATTGGTTGCTTGCGTCCGGCTACCGTCTGTGCTAAAATCTGCGTTGCGGGGCGGCTACCTCTTGTGTTGTTTTGTTTAGCGCACCTGTTGCTTCGCGCGGGAGATGTCGAATTGAACACTGGCACTGACAAGGTCGACCAACGTCTTACCATTGTCAAGGTTATGGTTGCGTCTAGCGAAAAGTTTCACAAGGACATCTTAGGGAAAGTAAAAGACGTCCAAACGAACATAACCGAAATGAAGAGGCGTCTTCCCAAAACAGAAGGATTCTCCGGAACGGACGAGGTAGTTCAGATGCTTAAGGACACCTAACACAAACTGGAAAGCATAGAATCCAGACAACCGCAACACTACACTTTGGTGGTCGACGACCTTAACAACAGAATGCACCGAAATAATGTTATCTTTAAGGGAATCGTTAATTGAGCAAGACTCGGAGACATGGCAGGAAACAGAAGGGTTTGTAAATTAGTTCGTTTCTAAAAATTTAGGGATTGCATCTGGTGAAATTGAACGTGCTCATCGAATAGGACAGAAAAGACCCTGCCATACTCGGTCAATAATTGCGAAATTCCTCAACATCAAAGAAAAAAAACAAACGTACTGAAAAATGCATTCGAATTGAAAAGGTTAGAATCGTCTCGCGTTTGGATTGAAGAAGACCTTTCGCCGAGAATAAAACTGATTAGGAAGAAGCTCCGCGATTTTGCTCGTTCCAAATGAAAACCCTGTGGAAAATTCAAACCGCTGTTTGATAAGCTTGTACTAGACAACACGATTTATACCTTGGACAATACAACTAACTAAGTAACTGCCCTGCCGAAGCGTCCAAACCCCGCGAAAACCCAGTGACGCAAGCGGGAACGCTGTGGTGCGCATCTGTACATTCTTTTGTCAAACTTTCGCAGTCTGTTTCGTAAGTAGGATCACCTGTGTTCTTATGTTGAATCATGTTCTGGAGACATAGTTCTATGCATTGAAACCTGGTTGTCACTCGACATTTCTGATCATCAATCGTCCCTTCTCGTGAATTTTTGTTGTTTAGGAAAGATAGGGTTCAGTCGAGAGGGGGCGGTGTGTTGGTCGCGGTAAAAAAAAAGTTTGGAAGCTTACGTTATTGAAACCAATTCCTGCCTGAAATCTTATGGATTGCTCTTTGTCTGCCCGCACATACTACTTGTGTAATTGGCGTCTGCTATCGCGCACCTGATTTGTCTTAAGAATTTCCTGATTACTTAAATGAGTCTTCAAGTTTTGTGCAAGACAAGTTCCCAACATAGCTAATATTTCTTGCCGATGATTTCAACTATCCTGATATTGAATGGCAATCACGCAGACTCCTGGATGGCACAAGAAAACGTGAATGTCAATATTTCCTAGACGTGCTCTCATCGTTCGATTTGCACCAAATCATCTCTGTTGCCACTCGTAATCATTCTGTTTTAGACGTTATATTAACTACGGAACCAAATAATGTTTCGGTAAATGTTTTGGATGGTGTCATCGCCACAATAACTTGCACTGTGGTTTCGTATGCGCTCTGCAAAAGCGTTAAAATTGAGCGAAGGTTATATTTGATTACAACCGGGCGAATGTACATCGTAACATAATTGACAGCGCGACGGGTTAAACACGGGCAGAAAGAAGAAACGGACACAGCGCTGAACTAACAACTAAATTTATTTTCGAAAAAGAAAGAACATATATACAGATCAATGAGTCATTAAGACCAAGCACAGGTGTAACAACACAGATTAATCATGTCTTGTCTAACTGATAGTTGTAATTCTTATCTAGAAGAATGATTGAAGGATGACTTATGCACTTGTCGTTGCATCTCATCAAAAATGCATCAGCTATTTCACGCGTGCGTTGATCTACATGTCTATATTTGATAGTGGTTTTCTGCAAGTGGGGCACACATCTACATGATCTACAATGGGATGCCAAATGCGACGTCACAGCGGCACCTGAAAGTGTCAACTCATGCTCACGTAGGCGTACGTTTAGGCAGCGCCCCGTTTGGCCTACGTATTCACTGCCGCAAGAGAGAGGAATGGCGTAAACCACGCCAGTAGCACAAGGCACATACTTGTGAACATGCTTGGTGACACACTTGTTCCCTTTCCCTGGCATCTGACATAACACTCTATCTACCCAAGCGCAGACATTGCCTACTTTATTGCGCGCTGAAAACAACACGTTTACGCCATACCGCGCACCAACGTTTGTCAAACCATGCGCGGTTCTGTGTAGGTAGGGAATGACAGCATGCCTCTTTTTCTTGCTAACTTCCGGGGCACTAGGATCACGGTGATGAGGCTTCTTCAACTTACTTATCAGTTTTTCCGAGACGGAACAAATCACGTCCCTCGGAAAGCCGGAGTTTGTAAGACGAGCGACCTGGATATCAAACGCACGCGCCATGAGGTGTTTGCATGACTTCTGAAGAGCTGCACCCCGTACAGATGACGCAATGCCTGTTTAGAGTTTTTGAGTGGCCTGAATTGAAATTTAAAATTGGCTTAATGGATCTCGGTTGGTATTGCCAACGATAAAGAAATGTTTTGGAAAGGTATTATGCCTAATTACGCCACAAATTCCACGGTGTCGTTGTCCAGGAATGGTGAAATTCTTTCTCCGGCACGGTGTTGCTGCAGAATTCAACGAGTTTTTTGCGTCTTTATTCACGGATGAGGCCCCTGTTCCAAGTAACCTTGAGGTCCCCATTTTGCATTCAAGCATGCTCGAGATTACTATTAACCTGGAAGGGATTCATTCCTGCATCGCTCGTCTTCCGACTAATGCCGCTCCTGGTCCTGATGACATCTGCTCTAAGCTTTTCAAAATGTCTAAACCTGCAATATGTGACATTTTCGCCACACTTTTCCGGCACTCTATCGACACGGGATGCGTCCCAAATGATTGGATGGAAGCTCGCGTAATTCCTATACTGAAATCTGGTGACCCATCTAACCCATCAAATCATAGACCAATATCTTTAACTAGTACTTGCTGCAAATTCCTAGAACATATAATTTCCTGTGCTCTCATGAACTTTCTTACAGAACATAATTTCTTCTTAATCAATCAGCACGGTTTTTTGCATGGTCGTTCTTGGGAAACGCAATTGTTCGAATTAATTAATGACTTCCATCTCTGTTCAATGCTAACATCAAATTGATGCTATATTTGTTGATTTCGCGAAGGCCTTTGACAAGGTTCCTCACTTGCGGCTTGTTCATAAACTTACAGGTATTACCATAAATACAAAAGTTGTTAGGTGGATTACCAACTTCGTTGCCAACCGATACCACTCCGTCTTCGTTAATCACCATTCGTTTCCGTTAATTCACGCCAAATGTGGAGTACCACAAGGTTCCGTGCTCGGGCCTGTCTTCTTTTTAGTTTATATTAACGATATTAGTAATGGTATGCATTCCACAGTTAGATTATTTGCGGATGACTGCGTGATTAACAGGCGAATCACTTACCTTCAGGACACCAGCTTCCTTCAGTCTGACCTCAAAAATCTTAGTACATGGTGCAACAATTGGCAAATGCAAATTAACGTCAACAAAAAAAAACTACCACGTTCGGGACAACGACTAACCTCGCGTTTTACGACTACACGTTGAACAACATCCCCATAGACTCTGTATCTACAATAAAATACCTTGGTGTTCATTTGTCATCACACCTGTCATGGAACGCCCATAAGATGCAATTGTTAGTAAAGCGTCCAGATCACTAGGCTTCATAAGGCGAAATTTGCATCCGGCGAACTCAGAAACTAAACCTCTTGCTTATAAAACCTTTGTACGCTCAAAACTCGAATACGCCTCCTTCATCTGGAATCCGCACCAGGCCTACTTCAAAAAGAAACTGGAGTCGATACAAAATGAGGCTGCTCGCTTCATCACAAAAAAATACTTACGAAGATCAAGCGTCACTGAAATCAAATCTTCACTGAATTTAGCTCCTCTAGAGAAGCGCTCGTTGCTGACACTATTGTCTTTCTTTCATAAGCTTCACTTCAATCAGTCATCCCACGATATCTTCAATATCAGGCCAGCTCGTCATATAACTTCGCGACTCGATCAGCAACATAAAATTGAACCTATTTCCGCCCGCACTAATCTCTTCTTTCACTCGCGACTTCTTCTCGTCATTCGTGAATAGAATCTTCTTCCTGCTGAAATTGTACGCATTGTGAATCATGACTCATTTGTAACTAGTCTAAAGTGATTTCTAAGACAGAATGGAAGCGAATAGAAAAATTCTATTCTCGATTCACAAGTGCTGATTTTCTTGTGTTCTTTTCTGATTTCACGTTGGGTTTTTTTTCTCCTCCGCTTGTCCTGTTTATTTAGTGTTTAGGATAAGGCGGGGCAAAATGAGACGCGGGGCAAAACGTGACATTTTGACTTTGCCGCCCTCTACAGCTAATGCAAAAAGTACCTTTTCTTTGTTTCTCTATTTCGGCAATTCGTGCCGGTAGTTTTCGACATTTTTTGTCGAAAAGTTGATGATTGCTCACAGCGTTCGCGCGGGAAAAAATGCACGGCTGATGTTGGTGTGTTCGTGACCCGCCAAAAAGGGGCGAAATTCTGCTCGGCCAAATTTTCGGATCAGTGCATGAAGATACTCCTGTGTCAGTACAATAAACATAAGTGTTTATGTTGTTACCTAATACTACCAGCTACATGCCACTTAAAGTTTACTTCATTTGGTGCCGTGGGCCAAAGGTCAAATTCTTTTCAATTCGGGCATGTGAGAGGGGCAAAACGCGACAAAAAGGCATCGAAGTGCCTTAGAGAGTGTATTATTCGGTGAACCATTTATTTATGCTCATTATATATAATATTTTCTTGTTAAGGATGGTGCGGCCGTTCAAGAGAATATCATCTAGTTCCCTGGGAGGAAAACGACATGAAAAAAAGCACTGAGTGCTTTTCAGGAGTTTCGGAGGAACATAGCGCCGGGTTCTGTCTGGATTCAATGCGTGGAGTGCAAAGACTGGGCGCATGAAGACTGCGTGGCTGCCCACGGATTGAATTTGAAGTGCTTTTACTGCAAGAACTAAAAGGATAAAATTTTTCACGCTGTATCGTTTTGCCTCACGCAGCGTCTCGTTTTGCCCCGCAGGTTAGGGCAAAATGAGACATGTGGTGCATTTTTTGTTGCTTATTAAAATAATATTTTGAACAGTCGCGGCATGGCCATATTTATGTAGCAAATACCTTGTACCCAAAAGAAACTTCCTATGTTAACATTTTATGGTAACGAGTGAAGTAAAAAAATATTCACTATTTTCAAATTTCTATTAGTTTCATGTGATACTGATGATGTTTATTGTTATGAAACTTTACCTTATGATTGATTTTTTTGACGTTGTATAATACTGTCACACGTAGCCCTTTTTACACCATTCCATGTTTACTAATTCATGTATTCATATTTCATTGTTCGTTGGGTATTTTATTTATTTGCCACATTTACTGTATCCCCCCCTCCTATGTAATGCCTTCTGGGCCTTTAGGGTATCTGAATAAAAAAAAATATGGCCTGTGCGAGTATGCAGAGGACGTACATACTGGGAGCAGGAAGCCATTATTTTTGGAATATTCGAGGTTCTTCCATTATTTGCGTAAAATTAATGATGCTGCCATTATTCCCGCGATGGATAATAAAGTATGGTTTAACGTCGTTGGAATACATCGGAAGCTGCCGTATTTCTCGAAAGCATAAATTTAGCATTGTTATGTCAATCATAGATCAGTCTCTATTTATCAGGCGGGGCGAATCAATGAGCTTAGTAACGCAGCGGAGTGTGCGGAACCAATCAAAAACCTTGTAGGTAATAACGGCTGATATTCACCGCCAGAAGCTGAAGACCACCGGCAAAGCGTCAGCACTGGCGACGCCATGGCAGTTGGAACAGCAACCTTGCTGAAAAAGAAAATTGGCCGCGTATCTGTGTGCCTCGCTGTAAATGTCGTAGAAAGACGATAGCCTTGTGCTGGCCATCCTACACGAGTCCTCCTCCTCTATGTTGAACCGCCGCATCTGGCTCATAGCGTCGCATTTTGAGCGCAGCCTAAGAAACACTAGCATTTTCAGCGCAGTATACGAAACATTAAGGTCTTTCGAATTACTTATCTATGTACTTTCAGTAACGGAACACACTACCTAATACTTACGTATTGTTGTTGCGCCTGAGATATGTGTAATATTTGCTTTTTGATCGAAAATGCTCACAAGTATGAATAGTGGTACCAGTTCAAGATGGCTGGGCGTTCAGCAAGTGGTTAAACGTTGGCGGGGTGGCTGAATCGGGTGACAGACAGACAAACAGAAAGACAGACCGACAGAGAGACCAAAGTTCCTGCGTTTAAGTTCCCCAAGAAAAACTATCGTCTTTAAAAAAGAGGAGCTAAGCTTCGAACGTCTTCAACTCTCGTGAATATTGTTTCTGAGTACGGCAACAGTCGTCAGTGAAATAGAGAGTGTAAGTTCCTAATATTGCGATTGCTTGATTTATGTCATCTGCAGGACGCCTATGATTAGTAAAGGGCAATGCATGTTTCGTTATCCGTGTAAGAATATTTTGTTAGTGAAGTGTTTTTATCGCATTGTGGATTTTGCCGATGTCTCACATCGAAACCATTTCTTCTGTACAATAGGTATTTGCAGGAATATTTGCCTGACATTTCTACGACTTGCATGAAAGCAGTAGGCCCTGTTCCTTGCCACCCGCAGAACATTTTGAACAGTACCACGGCTGAGTTCATGTTCGCATCGGTCAAACTGAAGCTTCCTGAATTTTTCCCGTCACACCCTTAGTTCTTGATGAGAAATAAATGTAGATATGATTGATTCAGAAATTTATCGATATAATCAAAGGCTGTAACATTTCTTGCGGATTCAGAAATTTATCGATATAATCAAAGGCTGTAACATTTCTTGCGGAGAGTAATTTTGCATGATCGTATTTTAGGAAAGTAAGAAACCAACCGTGAGAAATATCTTCATACAGCAGTCTCGTAGTATAACGTGTTCAGGAATTGACGAAATAGAATCCAGCGTAGTGCTTTTTTTTGCTTACGGGTAATCTTGCTGAAGTACATCAAGAGCGATTTGGGCATTATGTGTTCGTTCCCGGTTGTGCATCGAACTCCATGGGTTGCGATGTGTCTACGGTTGGGTGTACATCGAAGTCTACTTATTATAGTAATGCTGGCAACCAAGAACCAGTGCACGTGCAAATGGCGACCTGTATGTTCCCCACAGTCATTTAACTTCTTTACCGTCAAGTTGTTACCACAATGGCTGCTTCGAAAGAAAGACTACAACAATCAAGACAACCGCCAACGTCTATTCGTTCGCAGAAAAATTAGGATATGGAATAAAGGTGACGGTCATACGAGTAGTCTGCACGAACTGTGACTGCACGAACGATGAATCTTGTGACTTTTTCTTGTATATCGTTCCAAGAGAGGTGTAAACATTTCTTGAAACAATAATCGACGATACGGACAAGGCATACCGTAGAAGCAATGAGGCTCACGTAAGTTAATGCTTGGTTGAAAAAACGAGGGTGTAGAGAAAGGCCAACAGCTGAAGAAATAAGCTTTATTCGAATATTACAGTGGCCGAGTTGGTGCTTTACTTAACGAAAAATCTGTGGTGCACAGCGAGTAGCAAGAAAAAGAACCAGGACAGGATAGGACGCAAGAGGTGCACCTAGCTGAGTGTACGCATGTCGCCCAAAAAAACATTCAAAAATGCGGAAGCGGAGAGGGGGCAGCACAGGCATATCATCTTACAGAGCTACGAAAACGTAATATCCCTAAGCGCTATAAAGAATTGGTGAAGCTCGCATTAAGCCGCGCAAGGCTTGAAACAGCAAAACTGGAAGATTCTGAAGAATAACATGGTTGCTTCTAGGCATTACCTGGGTGATGCAGGTTCTAGGTTAGTTTTAGGTTGTTGTTAGGCTTTATCTAGGTGATTATAGACTGCTTCTACATTGATTCTAAGCCCAGAGAGGTGCGAATTAAATCACAGACAGTCACATACAGAACACGGTTGTCCAAACTCCACAGACAGAAAGTCGCGCTGAAACCAAGCGTACGCATCTCTCATAGATCAAAGGGGACGTCGTCGTTGCCGTCATCCTTTTATCGCCTCGGGGTCTTCTCGCAGCCGCCGTTGACTTTCCGGTTCCCCAGTATTTTCTCGCTGCACGTACTCGGGCAGCGCCTCTATTTTGCCAGTGCCTGGGCGAACGCACTCCTCGTGCCGTCGAGCGCGCGCTCCGCCTCCGCTCGCTGCTGCCGCGTGGTGGCGCTGTGCGAGTAGACTACGAAAGGGAAAAAACGAAATAAGGAGGGAAAGGTTTTATGATAATTCTAGGGGAAGCGCTTTACTGTTTGAAGCAAGGTCGGGCTGCCTTAGAACGCGTAGTTATAAAGCGAGATTCAGTAACGAAGAAGAACAATCTACATGCTGCGGGGGAACTAAGGAAACGATGGAACAGGTACTGATTGAATGTGGCGATATTAACCCAGGTATACTTGTGGGCACGAGTCTACGGGAAGCCTTGGGTTTTAGGGACAACAATGGAAAGCTGAACACGTCCGCGATAGAAATAAGTAAGAGACGGTTAGAGTATTGGTGGCAGAAAAGTAGAGATAAAGTACAAAAATAAATATGGGGAAAAAATAAGGTCATTCTGCCTTAAGAGGCAGAGAGATAGACCGTGAATTTATAATTTTTTTGGTATAATAACATAGATTTAATCAATGTAGGTAAGGTATTAGGCCAGCATGAAACAAGGAAGCTTTTTTTTCCCTTTTTTCTTCGAGCATGGAGGCAGACATGTCACCGCCCCGTTATAAAGGGGACGCTCATAGCATCCATCCATCCATCCGATGCGCTGGCGCTGAACGGCCGCGCGTACTGCGAACCTCACGAATTCGTGTTTGCACCCGAGGTTATTAAATGCGAAGCATTTCTTAGCGAACCTCAGGCACTTTGGGCGTTTCTATCTGCGTATTTATCTATCTATCTATCTATCTATCTAGCCGCCTACGTCTGGATGCTCTCCTGGTCGTCTACATAACTTGTAATATACCAAACTTGGCGTAACAGGGGATGAGTGTATGGTGAACACAGTTCACTGGTCATGACATAAATAACGCAAAATACCTGTCGCGTACGTCATGAACTCCTTTCTCTCAGTCACGTGTAGCACATACCCGCATACCAGAGTTCATGTTTTGTGGTTATGTGCCATAGGTCATACAATGTCTCAACCAACACAGTAAACGCGAACACACACATCGACACGTAGGTAAGTGATAATAATAATTATAATAGTAGGGGGTTTATGTCCGAAAACCACGATATGATTATGAGACACGCCATAGCGAAGAGCTTCGGAAATTTTGACCATCTCGAATTCTTAACGTGCACTGACATCGCACAGTACACGGGCATCTAACATTCTGCCTCCATCGAAATGCGACCGCCGCGGTCGGAATCGAACCCGCGACTTTCGGGTCAGCAGCCGAACACCGTAACCGCTATACCACCGCGGCGGATGCAAGGAAAGTGAGGAAGCTGAAAACAGAACACCCCTCGAAGACGCTCAACTACCGTGCACTCGTTCACGTGGTCCGCAACGTGGACCACGTCGACTATGCAAAAACGGGCGTCACCGTTTCCTACAATAAATCTGCCGAGACAACTAGGCGTCTCATCATTACCGGTGACTTCAACATTGATTTATGAAGACCCAACAACGCCTGGTCTTTACAATGCGTGAAAGACGGCTTGAATGTGGACAGGGCATCAAAAGACCTCGCTGCCACGTCCAGGACAAGAGGCGTCATAGATCGTTTCATTCGTAAGAGGCATCCAGGATTTACAAGAGCTGTGCTATACCTCGCACTTCACTACACTTAGACCCCTCGTAGCCGCGATCTCGAACGGATCCGATGAACAAGTCCGGCTCCAGCTGCTGGTGCTCACTGATCACGGTGATGATGACCTTGTTCAAGAACTGTCAAGAACCCCTTCTACACATACACACGTGTTCGTGAAACGTGCGTGTGTTCTCCGTCATAACGGACACGTATAAGCATAACAACTGTAACACAACTGTGACTATAGCGTACGTGCAGTGCGCATGCGCGTGCCACTCGGCTGTGTCTATATCCAGGGGAACTTCCCTGATTGAAGCTTAGTTGCGAGTAACGCCTGTCCTGTGAATTTGTGTTTCTTCTTTGTGCTGTTCGGATTCGCGCTATCCAGTATTGAAGAATACAAGCGCTACATATCAGCTTGCCGCGTCTGGTGTTAGTAACACCCATGTTGCTGTTGGCATCGTTACGCAACTGTAAACAACTGGTTATATAAAACATATGCGACTCTTCATCATATGAGTGTGTTTATACCACTTCACATTTCTCTAGCGTCATTCCGCAACGTTTCGCTCAATATGAGAAATTACGCCACAGTAACCATCCCGCGCATGCTTTGCATAACATCAATTCCCACGGTACGTGGGATCTGCCGATTTTTTTTGCATTCGTGCTTCTCGCAGGCTTTCACGGGTACAGAGGGATGGAATCAAACGCGAACATAGTCGCGCGCTGTTTTCATCCCGCTCTCACAGTGGTGGCAATAAAAAGATGCTAGATGGTCTTTGATTGTATCATGGATGAGTCCGTCTTTTCATCAATCATCCAGCCTGTAACTAAACAAGAAAATAAATGCGACACAGCAAGGAATGTAGATTACACATGTTCGCGTTTCTTTCCATGCCAACTCTGCGTATTCTACAGGCAGTCTCTCAGGCCGTGCTGCCAGTTTAATACTTGCATCCGAGTTCCATAGCATTTGCGTTTTAGTTTCTGTTTCATGCTATGGCAACCACGTCATTCGCATGACTTAGCATGTCATACTGTTGTGTTCCACTCTGCATATGGAAGGGAGAGAAATCACGATTGTCTTTTTTTATTTTCCCTTATTGATAAAGAAAAAGAAAACTCACGGGATTCGTTATGAATTCACCTATGACGACTGAAAGGCGAAATTCATCTTTTTCTTCTCAGTCAATGTATTGAACATCCCATGCCTCGCTCCGAGATATTTCTGCAGCTAACGTGGTTTTCCTACAGCCTCAAGGATCGGAGGCGCTGCAAGTTTTCTGTGCCTCAGCTGGTTTGCACTGCATTTTGAACAAGCGAAAATATAATATGACGACGTCACGTTGTGTGACGTCACGATGATGTCACAATATTTTATGATCTGTGGCGTCATATGATGACGTCATCACGTAATGATGATTTCTTGCATCACTCGTGTTGACACCACCGATGGTCAGTTTTTGCGTTTGAAGAGGCATCAAAGGCTTCCGCCTTAAAACACTGTTTGGCTGTCGTTCCATGAAATTCCAGCGCCCGCTGGTGTTCAGGACAGGTGGCTTGCAGTAATTAGGTGGAATAATTGGTCTCCTATTGCATCTTCAAATTACACTGAAATATGTAGCCGTCACTTACGACTCGAATATTTCATAGAATATAAGAAGCGGCGGCTTAAGAAGGATGCAGTTGCGTCGCTCTTTGCAGACTACCGTTCACGTTTACAGCCCAAGGTAACAGCTGAACCAAGCATGGCTAGTATCAATAAACGTGACGGCGTTGCATGCGTACAGTCAACGAATGAATGTACGTACCACTAGCAACGCTGCCTCGCAATTCGCCGCCATGTGCAGCGCTGACATTTATTCCCGAAGCTGAAGAATCGGAGCCGATGGACACCACATGTGGTACTGGCGAAACAACCGACAAATATAATGTACAATGTCGCAATTATAGCGTGCACAAGGGTAAGCAGGCTGCCTCATGCGTCAAAAGCGTCCAGGCCGACAGCCATTCGGCCTCTACTTTGCTCACTACCGAAAATACCAAACGGAGTAGCAAAGAAAGATAGCTGAAGAGCCATATACGGGTGCTACAACAATCCGTCGACAAATACAAATACGAGCTCAAGCAACTGACAACAGGCTGCATTTTTCACGCTTATCACATTGGCTCAAGTTGAGAGTCGGCACTACGACTTTAGACTTGAACAACAGCGTCTGTTCACACACATCGGCCAATGTTGCAGGAAGCGCGCGGCATATGCAGCTGTTTGTGTTTGTTTTTCGTACTACCACGAGTTAACCGGTTTAAGCTCTGAAATGGTGGAATCACTTGGCATAGTTCCTCATTTTCTGGCACGAGCTGTTGTTTTCTCTCGGTAGCAACAAATGTAATTTTCGAAAAGTTTTACTAAGGGAACGGGTGATCAGGTATATCCCTGGAGGCTGCCTAGTGACTTTTCGTGATATATAACGCGTGCACTCTAGTCTTGTGAATATTGTGCTATACCAACATAGGGTAGCACTCATCGGAGAACATTAAGCGCCCAAGTTTTCAGTATTAGCTCCTGACAAATGCTGCTTTCAGAAATCGACTTTCAGACAGTCAAAAACCAACGCTCAGTCAAGCGAACGTAACGGTGACAAAACAATCTTCCGCGCATCACTGGCACGCGCGTTGTGGCATCGGCCTAGCAGACGACGCGCGACCGTCTCGATCAAATAGCCGCGAACGACATATGCCTTTTAAATGGGCTGTTTGCCCACAAGTGGATCATGATTCTCGTTTACAAGTTGTCATTATACTTTAAACAACGCGTATAGGGCGGGAAACGTGAACCATATAGCAGCTTCGAATGTCATCATAGTTTATTTGGTCTGTGTAAACTGTTACGAAAGGGATTTTCGTGACGATGAAAGCCGGGAGGCTGGCGAGCCGATGTAGCCGATGATCGGACTTATCGCTGAGGAGCAGAGCAGGGAGGCAAAACGTTTATAAAACAAGTAACAACGTTTATAGCAGGTAATAGCAGGTTAATAGCAGGTTATAGCAGGTTATAGCAGGACAGAGCCTGCCAGCACGACCAGTCGGCTGGGGCGTCTCTCTAACAACGGACCAGGCCGGTCTTAAATAGGGGACCAGTCCATTGTTGACAGGGTGGCTCTTTGGTCCCAGGTGTTGACATTTCCCCTTTTGGTGCTGACCAGCTTTTTAGACAGCAGGTGTTGATGTTTCCCCTTATGGTGCTGACCAGCCTTTTAGGTAGCAGGTGTTGACGCTTCCCCTTTTGGTGCTGACCAGCCTTTTAGGCAGCAGGTGTTGACGTTTCCCCTTTTAGTGCTGACCAGCCTTTTAGGCAGGAGGTGTTGACGTTTTCCCTTTTGGTGCTGACCAGCCTTTTAGGCAGCAGGTGTTGACGTTTCCCCTTTTGGTGCTGACCAGCCTTTTAGGCAGCAGGTGTTGACGTTTCCCCTTTTGGTGCTGACCAGCCTTTTAGGCAGCAGGTGTTGACGTTTCCCCTTTTGGTGCTGACCAGCCTTTTAGGCAGCAGGTGTTGACGTTTCCCCTTTTGGTGCTGACCAGCCTTTTAGGCAGCAGGTGTTGACGTTTCCCCTTTTGGTGCTGAACAGCCTTTTAGGTAGCAGGTGTTGATCCCTGCTTCCAGGTGGCAGGTGCTGGCCCATTTCTTGGACGCAGGGCAGACGCTGATCGCGATGCCCTGGACTTCCAACGAAGTGCAGGTGTTTGTTCGCTTACCCGTTCGGTCAGGTGCTCTGGCACAACAGTAAGTACGCAGAGGTTTCACATACTCAGAGATGGAAGCGGTCATGATTTTCTGGAATGTTCGAGGTTCTTCCATTATTTGCTTAAAATTAATGATGCTGCCATTTCTTACCTCGATGGATAATAAAGTACGGTTTAGTATTTCGAAGCATACGTTTAGCATTGTGATGTCAATCATAGATCAATCTCCATTTATGAGGCGGTGCGAACCAATGGGCCTAGCAACAGAGTGGATCGGCCGAACCAATCAAATCCTTCGTCGCAAACCACGTTTTATATTCACCATCAGAAGCGGAAGACCTCCAGCAAACAGCCCGCACTGGCGACGAGACTGCAGTCGGAACAGCACGCGTGCTGAAAACGGACGAGTCAGGCTCGGAGCGTCTTCAGCTGTCGTGAATATTGATTCGTTGTAGGGCTACAATCGTCAGCGAAATCGAGGGTGTAAGTTGCTAATTTTATAATTGCTTGATCTACGCCATCTGCAGGACTCCTGTCATCACTCAGAAGGAATGCATCTTTTGTTATGCGTGCGATATCATTTCCTTAGTGAAGTGTTTTTTCGCATTGTGCCTATCACTGATGTGTCGCAACTTTGCCCTTTCTGCCCTAAAACCAGTATTTACAGATTTTTTTTTTCATTTGTGGACGTGCGTGAGCGTAGTAGGCTTTGTTGCTTGCCGCCCATGAAATATTTAGAACTGTATCATTGCTCTCTTCATGTTCGTATCGGTCAAACTGAAGTTTACGGCATTTAAATGACAAGCATTTCTTAGTGAACCACGGACACTCTGGCCGTTTATATTTACTTACCAGTGTATAGATCAAGCCGCCTACGTGTAAGCGCTCTTGTGGTCGTCTCCGTGGCGTGGTACGCACTGAAATTGGCCCAGGAGGACATTAGTGATGACGAACACGATTAACACTACATCACATGAATGATGTGAATAGCCTGCCACGTACGTCATGAAAACCTATCCAGCAGTCACGAGTAGCACGCAGCCGCATTACACGGCCCGTGGCATAGGGGAATCAACCACGCGTGATTCACAGTATATATGAGCCCAGGAACAGCGAGAACTCAATTCGAAAATTTTATCTTGGTTGAAACAGCGCTCACGATACGACGACGAAGTAAAGGAAAACACTGGACACAATGCGATAAAAACGCCTGTGTTTTCTTTTACTTCGTCGTTGTTTCGTGAGCGCTGTTTCAACCAAGATGAACGCATACCAACTCGCTCAAGTTTCCATACGTATGCGAACATTGTAATCCGAAAGCGTTAAAGAGCGCGAGCCGCAGAAAGCTGGTGCCTGCGTTGACGGCGTTCTCGATGAGCGAAAACTCGCGATGGAAGGAAAGAATAAAATCATGGTACGTGCCGGGTGCGAACCCAGCCATTCTGCATGGTAGTCAAGTATTGGTGCTGTAGAAAAATGCGTGTTGTTCGAAAAACCAAACCTGTAACATTTCATTTGGATATATTTGTCAGGCCCCAGTTTTCACTAATGTCGTTTTTTTTTCTTAAACTTTACTTTGTTCTGCTGAGTTTGCTCAACCAGTTTCAATAAAACACTAATGGGCTAGCCAAACTCGGATACAAGTCAAAAGCGGTGCGGCGTTTCGCCGTCAATGGACCCCTCCTCCAGCTGATGACGTCTCCGTGTCATCGTGACGTCGCGGCCGACCGCCTGCGCCCCGCGCTCACGAGAGGAATCACGAAGCATGTACTTTGCGCTTATGGACCTGAACCAAAATGGCCACCTCCGCTATACGCGACAATTCATTGGCGTCATCGGTGAGATCACGCGCTCGCAAGGTGGCATTAGTGCCGCTCATTCGTATCTAAATCTGAATTCCACGAAAAGCTTGCTTGTGTGTGGTGTGCAGCGTTCGGTAACGGCGATCGCCGTGGTGTTTCGCCTACTGCGTAAGCGTTTGGCGCTGCCTGGAAACAGCCGCCAATGCACGTACTGGAATTTTCGCGCCGTTGATCGGCGCTTCAATACCCTGTGCGATACAAAGTCGCCGTCACCATTAGCGTGTCGTGGATGGTAACGAACGGCAGACCTCACTTGAGATCAATAAATCACATTCCGATGTCACCTGCTGGGGCTCCATGGCCGAAAAGAGAACCGGCAATGCGCAAAACCAGAATCAAGCGGTTGAGCGAAAACCCGGAGAGCAGAAATTCACCGTCAGCCATAAAGCAGCAATTCACTACTGCTGAGGAACTACTTTACGGCGCGGACGCACTTATAGAAGCTTGGGTCTAGGCGCTGCCTGTAGGCGCAGAGCGGTCAGCCGTGACGTCACGTTGACGCTGCAACACATTTGGCTGCAGGGCGGTCCTTTGACGGCGAAAACCCGCCCTGATCTTGACTTGTAATCGAGCATAGTGTTGGGTCCTCGAGCGTCCTTTCTTTGCACTAAACATCAAAATATGCACTCAACGCGTCATTTCATATTCGATAACATTCCAGAAACATTCCTTGTTCGACAATTGTCACTTAAACTGTCCACCAACTGTCCGTGGATTTCTCTCTTGTTTGGCTTTATACCATACTTTTTTACCCTTGCAGTATAGTCATTAGCACCACCTACATATAATATTAAAGAAAACAAACATAATAATTTAATAAACGTTAGGTAATTATGTTTTCCATATTTGTTTCACCTACCATACAAAGAAATGGCGGTGTCCATGAACTATAAAGTGCGTTACCGGCTTTTTGGAAGCGGCCGATTGAAATGTCGATTATTCGATTAATCGACAAAATACGTTCATCGATAGCAATTCATCGATTAATAGGCCAAATCGGAGAACGAGTAACTGATAATCGACCATCCCTATATCGGAAGCGCTGTCGCATGCTGATACACTGCAGGAATGATGCTTCCACCACTGGCGGCTGTCGGGTATCCAGCTATAGTCGGGTACAACTTTAGGTGTCCGCCTAATATGGTCAAAGGCGGATGCACGCGAGGCTGCACGAATGGGCGCGCGCTACAGAATAGCGTCATGGGTCGAACAGCCGGTGACTCTGCCTTCGGAGAACGTTGCCTGGTGCATGAGCGGGACTACTTCTTTAGTCGCAGTGGTGATCGGCTGTCCCGTTTCCGTCGTCTGGGCGGGGCATCTCCTGACTTCTTAACTTGTATCCCGCTATAGAAAAATTCCCAAACAAAACATCCTTTTGAAGGCGTTACTGGTGAGGTCGGGAAAATCCGAGAGGAGGGGGGTTGCCGCAGAAGCCCTCCTTTCCCACTTCGTATGCAAGCGAGATGTGTTCGCGCTCTCAAGCAGGTCCACTGGCCGCTTGGGCGACGCGGTCATGTTAAATTTCGTGAACGATTCTTTAATTTTGTTCGCATGTTGCGAAGTGTAGGAACTAAAGGTGGCCGACTTCTCAATAAGCAAATCCCCATAAACACAAGCAAACTTGAACGTTGTTGTTTTCATTCACACGTTTCGTACGTATTGAAAAGTACACCCACGCATGTAGTGTGAAAGTGTCAATCTGCAAAAGCAGTTTTAATTCAGAACTGATATGTGTACATAACGATAAAAAATTGATTCCAGAATATCTGAACCAATGCGAAAGTTATCATTTACGAGCTGGCCACTGGGTACTCGTCTCAATCGCGTCTCTTATGACGGCGCGCATATTTTGTCTTGCAGAACATTCAGTATCAAACACGACAGAAGTTTAGGGGAACTGGAAATCTTGAAGCGATGAGAAATCGTCGAAGAGGGAATGTCTCTGGTGTCGATAAGTTCACTTGTCTTCGTCAAGACAGCAGCATCGCCTTGACGAAGAAAAGTGCACTTGTCAGAACGTTGGCTCAGCGACATTCTGTGTCAAACGATTTCTCAAAATGTTGAGTGAATCGCATGTGCTTCAGTGACAGTATTAGATGTAAAGGCCCACAAAGTGTCGTACTAGCTGGGCGCATTTCCACGAACAGGCAGGAGCCTATAATTGCTTCGTACCATTTCAACTACATGCCAAAAGTAAAAGATCAACAAATTGTGCAGCCGAACTAACACGCACTCAAGTCTTTCATTTCATGTAATTCGCGGGCAGAATATCTGCTGTCGTGAGGACGAGTTAGTCTAGCGACACTGCGCTTATATCAGTCCAGTCAGGCTTGCAGATAACTCGGATTACTCATGTACTCATGCGAAATTAATACTTGCTCAAATAGTAAATCCAAATACGTGTGCTCCTCGTTGTCACTAGGAAATCTGAAAACCTCCAGGGAACAGGAAATGCGGGGGTTAAAACACCGCGGAGCCGCGCAGAAGATGTGATGCCCCGATTTAGCCGGCTTCGTCTAATACTCCGTTCAGCTGTTCTACGTGGCTTACTGCAGCTTGTGTTCGCTGCTCGGCTCATGAAACGGCTTTCCCGTAAACATGCTTGGTACTGCGACCGCAACCGGGCGAGATCACCGAGAGTGATACGACTCGATACGAGTGAGCGCCACAAACACAAGTCAACCACTTCCTGCGCTTTGTCCAATTAAAAATTCACAAAATAAGAAATAAGGGAAGACAAATAAGCAAAAGAGTTTTAGACTTCAAAATAAATTTCTTTTTTTATAAAAACGTGTGAAAGACAATTAATGCGAACATCGAAATCATCCTTAAAGGGACACTAAAGAGCAAAACGGTTTTTCTCATAATGTTAAAGTACTCTTTTACGATACGAAAAACACCATGCTTGCTGCGAGAGGACTATTAGTAAGCGAGAAGGCGCGCAAAAGGAAAATGTGGGTGGCGATGTCACCTTGAAGTTTCCGCACCATTCGCCATGACGTGACATGTTTTGATGGGGCCTACTAGGGACTATGTAGTTCCTAATCGGTAAAGATGAAGTGTACTGTCCTCTGAGGGGGCTATAGAGTTAATATGTGCATTTTGGGGTATTTTTGTTGAGCCAATGGCACCAAAATACGATTAAAGCAGCTTGAAATCCGTGACGTCACGCGGGGAAATCTCAGCGTGAAATTTAAAAATAAAATTTTGAACTTGGTTCTCTCCTCTAATAATAAATCTATGATGACCAAATTAACGACAGTAGAGTTGTCAGAGCGCAATTTATTGATCTAGGCCGATTCATTGTTTCTCTTTAGTGTCCCTTTAATGCGTTCCAGCAGATCTTACGGATGCCACGCAACCGCCACCAGCGCGCATGTTTCTTGAAACCGTAAGTGGCAATAAGTTTCCGGGGGCTGCTATCGCCGTGAGCAGAGCGATATACGGCGATAATAAACACGAACTTCCAGAATTTTTATCTACAAGCGCATCGCATATTGTATTGGCGTATAAAAGTTCTGACAAATTGACACTTTCGCCGCATGGACCAAGCAACAATGTCATAGAAACAAGTCGGCATGGTATACAGCGTAATGCAAGCAAATACCTTTCTTAGCATCCTGACCTAGCGTAGCTCAACAGAAGGTTGGCGTAAATAAACGCGGCCATTCGAGTAAGTAAAGCGACCTTCGTGCGGTCTATCAATTCCACGCCACCTCAGCGTTTCGAACACAGCGCATAAAAATGTATGAAACGTCTGCTGATCCCTGTCAAGATAGGGCGCGTACGACCGCATACAGCTGTTGAAAATACGGTGTTCCTGCTGCATCGACGCAGCCTCCTCTCCAAGGCTACCAGTAGGCTTTTCACGCCACGGAAGACGGACGGTGCGCTTCTTCTCGGCTTGAGCCGTGATCGACGGCTGCCGCTCTACGTTTAATATGCGGGTTCCACGCTAACTTCCACGAAACTGTTTGACTCGCATATTTCACTCGCTAATTTCCACGAAACTGTTGGAAGTTAGCGCATGCCTTTGACTTGTGCCACGCTATCCTCTCGTTTCGAATCGACATATTTGCACAGCGCTAATTGAACAAAGACGTATGAAAGAAACAACGCAAGCGCTGACTTTAACTAACTCTTATTAGCGAAGACTCTAGAAATATATACACATCACACCACCAGCACACATCAGCACAAACGCACATACATATTGCTTAACATCCAGATACGCGATTTCCTTTTTGGTTAGGGCAACGGATGGTATGCTCACACAGAAGTCACCAAGCTGATGCATTTGATTAGCTTTATGATTTCACTGACGATTCTCTAATCACCAAAAGTAATCGCTAAAAGAGTAAAATATAGTTTGGCGACACGTCCAATGTTACTCAAATATAAAGCACCAAATACGAGGTATATTAACACTTGTTAGTGCAATATAAAATAGCCTAACGAGCGCAACATGACCCCAAATAATATACCATTGACTTCATTCAGTTGCAATTAACCACTTTTATTGCGATTGCAATTATATGGATTGTCTCGGCTGATTTTTGCCGTCGCCGTCATGCCCTGGATATGTATAGGCCTCGCCGTGATGTGTAGACGAAAGAGACCGAGAAAAGACCGCTTTTATAAGACCCGACGGCCTCTTTGAGTTCAAGGTCATGCCTTTCGGTCTTTGCTCGGCACCTGCGACATCCCAGCGTGTCATGGACACCGCGCTGGCCGGATTGAAGTGGCAGACGTGGCTTGTGTATTTGGACGACGTCGTCGTGTTTTCCTCGACCTTCGACGAGCATCTCCGGCGGCTTCAGGCAGTACTTCAAGCAATCAAGGCCTCTGGACTGACCCTGAAGCCAGAAAAGTGCCGATTCGCGTACAACGAGCTCTTGTTTCTGGGTCATGTGATCAGCAAGTCTGGAGTGTGCCCAGACCTGCTGAAAACAGCTGCCATCGCCGACTTCGCGCCTCCCACCGACAAGAAGGCCGTGCGTCGATTTCTCGGCTTATGCGCCTCTTACAGACGCTTCGTCAAAAACTTTTCACGCATCGCCGAACCACTGACGCTTCTTACGAAGACTAACGTGGAATTCAGGTGGGAAACGGAGCAAGTGCAAGCATTTGAGGAACTTAAACGACGCCTGCAGACGCCACCCATACTTGCGCATTTCGACGATTGCGCCGATACGGAAATACACTCCGACGCAAGCAGCGTAGGACTCGGTGCCGTCCTTGTGCAAAAGACTGACGGGCTTGAAAGGGAATCAGTTATGCCAGCCGGTCACTATCCAAAGCAGAAGCCAACTATTCCACAACAGAAAGGGAATGCCTTGCCATCATCTGGGCTACGTCAAAGTTTCGCACCTACCTCTATGGTAGGCCCTTCAAAGTTGTCAGTTACCATCACGCCTTATGTTGGCTAGCTAACTTGAAGGACCATTCAGGTCGCCTCGTACGATGGAGTCTGAGGCTTCAAGGATTCGACATTACCGTCGTGTACAAGTCCGGACGAAAACACTCTGACGCCGACTGCCTCTCTCGTGCCCCCGTCGACGCGCCGCCGCAAGACGACGACGATGACTGCTTCCTCGGAACTATAAGTGCCGACGACTTCGCCGAAAGGCAACGAGCCGACGCGGAACTGGGGGGCCTTATGGAGTACCTGGAGTGCAAGACCGCCGTTGTTTCGAAGGTGTTCAAGCGAGGACTGCCGTCGTTTTTCTTCAACGGCGTTCTCCTGAAAAAGAACTTCTCGCCACTGCGAACGGACTACCTTCTTTGTGTGCCCTCATCATTGCGACCAGAAGTCCTCCAGGCCCTATACGACGACCCGACAGCTGGACACCTTGGTGTGTCCCGCACGCTCGCCAGAATACAGGAAAAATACTACTGGCCACGCCTTGCTGCCGACGTCGCCCACTACGTCAAGACTTGCCGAGATTGCCAGGGACGGAAGACACCACCGACTAAGCCAGCGGGACTTCTGCATCCAATGGAACCACCGCACCGGCCGTTCCAGCAAATCGGGATGGACCTACTGGGGCCGTTCCCGACGTCGACTTCAGGCAACAAGTGGATCGTCGTAGCGACTGATTACCTCACCCGCTACGCCGAGACAAAGGCCTTGCCCAGAGGCAGTGCCGCCGAGGTAGCCAAGTTCTTCGTGGAGAACATCGTCTTGCGTCATGGCGCCCCAGAGGTCCTTATCACAGACAGGGGTACCGCCTTTACTGCGGACCTAACTCAGGCGATGTTGAAGTACAGCGAGACGAGCCACCGCCGCACCACCACCTACCACCCGCAGACCAATGGCCTCACCGAGCGTCTAAATAAGACCATCGCGAACATGCTCGCCATGTACGTCGACGTTGAGCACAAGACGTGGGACGCCGTCCTTCCGTACGTGACCTTCGCTTACAACACGGCCGTCCAAGAAACGACGCAGATGACGCCGTACAAGTTGGTCTACGGAAGGAGCCCGGCGACGACGCTCGACGCCATGCTACCCAACGTCACCGACGAAGAAAATGTCGACGCCGCCGCTTACTTACAACGTGCCGAAGAAGCTCGACAGCTGGCCCGCCTGCGCATCAAGACCCAGCAGTACACCGACAGCCGTCGCTACAATCTTCGACGACCCTTCGTCGAGGACCAGCCCGGGGAACGTGTCTGGGTCTGGACGCCAATACGAGGACGCGGACTGAGCGAGAAGCTTCTTCGACGATACTTCGGACCGTACAGGGTACTTCGACGCCTCGGCGCACTCGACTACGAGGTTGTCCCCGACCGCATCACGAACTCTCAGAAGCGCCGAGCTCAACCCGAGGTCGTGCATGTGGTGCGCCTTAAACCGCACTATGCTCGTTAGCGCACCTGAGAACTCTAATGTTTGCTTTCTTTATTAGTTTTCTTTAGTATTGCATGTATTCATGTTCTGTTTTTAAGCATCGGGACGATGCTTTTTCAGAGGGGGGCATTGCCGCGAGTCTTCTATTTCATGAGTTGAACCTTCACCCACAAAGACTGTGGGCAACGCGCTGCGCAGGCCTCGCCGTGATGTGTAGGAAGCTTCGCGATTGTTTTGGAACAATCTGTTAAGATTGCGCGCCGCACGAGAATGTTCCAGCTTTGTCGAGAGATAACGCCGCCAACAGCAATATCGCTGGAAAGTTCGATAGCGCCTGTATAAAAGCCGACGCGCTTGACTGCTGTCTTCGTCGACGTCACGACCACGTGACAATATGTATTCATATATAAGTAAAAGCAACAAAGAAAAATAAATCAGAAGAAAACAATTTTCCAAGAGCTGCACCGGGATTTGGAGCTGCGACCGCCTCACTCCTCAGCGCACCGCTTTAAACATCTCGGCCACGCGCCAAAGTTTCTGCGGAATAGTAATGGTGATGTATTTATATACACCATTGAACGCCGGCGGTATGGAGATCTCAGAGGTGCTTCCGCGTGTGCAGTGTGACCCGTGAGATTGCCCGCAGGGCGCGCTTTAAAGCAATGCTCCTATATTTTGCTTCTGTTTGAAAACTGCCCTTGAGACGCGCACTAAAAAATCACAGCATATCCACGGAGTGCATGATGATGAGTGGGCGAATCTGCGGAGGTTCATCGGTAAACCGTGAATCTTCCGTGAATTCTGCCCAGTACATCATCACCGACGTGAGATAGGGCGCGTTTATACTAAAGGTTCGATGAGTTATGACGACTTGCAGCTCACTTTAATTTTACATGTACGCTGCGAATTTTCATTGTTTAGAAAACCATTGCTTTAGAAAACATCTGGCGTCTTTCGTTAAGCAGCTGGCGTCTTTTCCTTTTGCTTTAGAAACATCTGGCGTTCTTCCGTTTTGCTTTTACAAAACATCTGGCGTCTTTCGTTGGTTTATTTCATCAATAAACGGAGTTTTGAACAAAATTTTTATTGTTTAATCACGCACAGGAGAAATCTCACCAGGCACTACCTTGGAGGTAAAGAATGGCTGCTAATGGGAATGAGAGACAGAAGAAGTCGGCTTTTAGCTACCGCTGCGAATTTTTTATTGTTCAACAACGCACAGGAAAAATCTCCCACCGGCACCACCTTGGAGGTCAAAGCGTAAGACTGGTTACGGACTACGACTACGACTACGAGGGACGAACGGTGGCCCACTACCGCACCCACAGGAGATGTGGAACGCCGGCTAAACAATGCGTCGAACGCCACCGCGGGGCAGCACATGCAGAGGGGCCACTCCACGCGCCGCCGTTTAAAAAAAACAAAGACAAAAATATCTAAGAGCGTTGGGTTGATGCGCGCCGCTCAAACCCGATTAAGTAACAGGGACAGTTGTTAGATCGTGCTCGTCGTGTGTATACCTCTGCGTTATTTTCGAGCGTCCGTCGTTTTGTGTCGCGCTGTTGCCGTTAGTTCGTGGTCATCATGTGTGTGTTCTTTTCGTGAGTCCTTTGCGCTTGATTGGCGCGCTGCAAGTATCGAGATGCTGGTGTTCTTCGTGTGACTTTGTAATTTCTGCTATCACATTCATTGCTTCGCCTTTGCGGCGAAACTGACTTTTTTAAAAAAGGGTTGGTTCTGGTTACGTGACACACACTGTATACAGGGTGTTGCAGCTGACTTGCGCCAAAGGAAACGTAGGGCTAGGCGTCTTGTATTGGAGCAGTAATGTTCTCAGCATAGTAGGGCAAGAGTAAATGACCTGACCAACAGAACATTGTATGACAAAAGTATCATGACGTGCTCTATAGCACGTCATGATAATTTTTCAAATCAGGCAAACTCGGTATTTAAGAATGATTGCTGAATGAAGTTGATAAATAGTACATCTAGCGTAAAACTTTATATACAAATGTTGCAGTGCTTGTTCAGAAACCTTGAAATTTTTTATCCATGCTAACGTAACTCCCCTGCTTAATTTCGTCCAGCCTTTATTTAAAGCGCGCGAATTAAAAAAAAAAACGCCAGGCCTGCGCGGAAAGCACAGCACAGTCAAAGCGAAAGCTGGAAGAGCGGCATTTCTAGAGCCCGTTATAAACTCACTAGTGAATACTAATACAGGAACATCAGCAACGTAGCCACTACGCCACAAATCATAATTTTTGTGAAGTTGGGAAGCACCTACCACAACATTATTCTTCATTTTGCAGAGAAGCGAGGTACCATTTGTAAGGCATTATGTGTACTTTGTTGATGCCACGGTTGATGACGATGAAGAATTATGGCTGAGCCCTATGTAATGTGTTGGAAGCTTTAAACTGACCCACTAGTAACGCAATTCGCATTGTGTGGCGCCCGGTCGTAATTTAACTCTGCCACCACGCTTTATACCATACGTTTACGTGAGAAATAGAGAGAGAGTAGAGAGAGAGAGAGAGAGAATAAACTTTATTAAGACCCTGAGGAAATGGATCATGGGGCCTTACTGGGCTTCCTTGGCAACCATTAGAAGTGCACTTGCGAGGAACCCACTACGCTATAAATGATATAAATGATAACTTTTGTGAAGTAGAGAAGAAGCCAGTAGCAATTTTTCGTCATTCTCTGGAGAACCGTGGGCACCCCCTAAACACCTGTAAGTCATTATGTGCACTTTGTTCCTGCTGTGGCTGATGACGACCGAAGAATTATGGCAGAGCCCTTTGTAATGGTTTGCAAGCATTCGACAACGCACTCGTTGCGCAATTCGCATTTTGTGACGCCTGGTTACAGAATTCGCGTTGTGTGACACCTGGTGGTTATTTTCATCTTCTACCACACTACATTATATATGTTAATGTGGTTCCTTCGCGACATGAAGCCTGTATAGGATCTTTTTGCAAAGCATTTTCAAGCACTGGCATGGCTCTGAGGCGGAATACTCGGCTCCCACGCAGAGCGCACAGGTTCGGACTTCGTTCCATCCCGGGTATGTTTTCTATTAAGTTTTTTTTCTTATTTTGCGTGATAGTTGTTACCGACATCGGCGGCGCCGGCGGACAACTACGGCGCCAAAAACGGCCCTTGTGATCTCATAACAACTTTCGCTGTAACAAGGAATACCACATGATTGCCGCCTTAAGCGCGGCGCTTTTAGTGCCCTTATGTGTAAGTTGCAGAATTATAGACGCATGCTCTGCGCACAGAGGTCAATTGAACAGGCTATCTGTGACTGCAATGGGACGTCATGGGGTGGTAGGCATTGAGTTCCTATAGATACACTAGATGGAACTCTGGCGCTAGTGTCTATGAGAGCCGCAACGCATGGCGCTTCAGACAGCATGGGAATTATGGGTAGTACACGGATTTGTCTAAGCTTCGTTCTTTTGGCTCCGTTTGGCTCCGCGTCGCCTGCATCCGCTTTGTCGCAATATGAAGTTCAGTAAAAGTTAGCAGTTCCACTTCACCACTTTAACCTTTATAGGCTCACCAATACAAATATGGTCCCGCAGTTCACAACGGTCCATTATTTCGTACGAAACGAATGCCAAAACACAGCAATAAACAAGGTCACAAGTGTGTTCGAAGCCGTAAGCACGAAGTTTAGGCAAATCCGTGTACTACAAATCATTCCAATGGTGGCTGAACGATCTACAGCGCGAGAGTTCCCTCTAGGTAATTGTGGGAAACTTCATGGTGGTAGGGGCATACCATTAAAAAAAGAATCTTCGTCGAACAAGTGGCCAGCACGTGCGAGTGAATCATTATATCCGTGCTTCATCATGAATGGCACCTACCTCTCTAGCACACTCTAGTCTTCCTCTTTTTCTTCCTCATATAGTGCTTCGCTCCCCTAACATGTGTGGCAGGGGTGCGCTCTCCCGCTGCGCCGATTTATCCGGAGTGGGGTTCAATAACTCGGACGGGCTTTCTCGCATCTGCACAGAGAGAGAGAGAGACAGAGAGCTAAAGAAAGAGACAGAAAGAAAAATTCTTGTCGGAAAACATTTCTTGACGAGGCGGGATTCGAACGCGCGTTCCGATGTCCGTAGGCGAGCATCGTAACCGCTCGGCTATCCAGGCACCTTAGCAAAGTAAAACAGCCTTGTATAGTATAGTATAGCAAGGGGATGGGAAAGGGAACTGAGGGTGAGGAGGATAAAGGAGGGAAGGCAGAACATAAAGAGTAAAGCATACAAAGATAGAGATTGAGAGAAATATAGAGAACGAAATAATAGTGTTATGTGGGGTCTTACCCCTCTAAAACCACGATAGGATTATCAGGGACGCCTTAGTGGAGGGCTGCGGAAATTCGACGATAGGATTATGAGGGACGCCTTAGTGGAGGGCTGCGGAAATTTGGACCATCTGGTTTTCTTTAACGTTCACTAGCATGGCTACAGTGCAGCGGGTCGCTAGTATTTCGACTCCATCAAAATGCGACTGCCGCGATCGGTATCGAACCGGCGACCTTGTGGTCAGCAGCCAAGCACCGTAATCATTGTTCCGCCGAGACGGTCACAGAAAACGAAAGACAGAAAGAAAAAAGGTAACAAAGAGAAAGAATGAAGAGAAGGAAATAAATAGAGAGCGTGAGAAAGAATGGAAAGACAGAGAAAGAAATATACATAGGGAGAAAGAAAGAAATAGAAATAAACAGAGGCAAAGAAAACAGAAAAGATAGAGAGAATAATGAAAAATAAAGAAAGATACAAGTAAGGAGAAACGAAGAAGGCCGCAAAGCTCCACACTTCCTGCAGGCTTCGCACCATTAGTGCGAATGTGCCCTAATTTTTACCCTAATCGAAAACGTTGCCGACGCCGGCACAAGATTTTCAGCGAGACGGGCTCCTTAACGTTAAGATTTCCAATGTCCATTCTCGCTATCCCGGTTTTTCACTCGATCACCTGTGGCGCATGCCCGCATGCCACGGCCCGTGGTATGCGATTATGTGCTAATTGTTGCATGCCCAAATGGTTCCGATAGGTACGCGACAAGCAAATCATGTTATTTATGTTATGACCCGTGAATTGTGTGTGTCATATACTCTTGTGCTGCTATCTGAATTTCGGTGTATATCATGTTAAGGATATGACCACGACAGCGCCCATACTTAGGCGGATGGATACTTGGACGGCCAATCGGCTTAGACGCCTGTGTTACACAGTCCACCTTTGAAACGTGCCATGCACAGAAGCGATTGAAAAGTTTCTCGGGTGAGCCATTGCGATTTGTAGAGAATAGCATATTTAAAGCCTTACATTAAATACGCAATCTGCGTAGAGAGCTTACGCCCCTCTGCCAATGATCCTAAGGACTTGCTATGCCTTCTCGATGTGAATGTGCAAAATCATGAAAACCATTGCAGGTTACGAGGGCGATTGCTTCATTCTTATAGTAATTGTTAATATGATTCCTGCGCTACTTCAGTCATCAGTCCCGCGAAGAGTTCCTACTACCTTTCGCATGAGGAATTGAACTTTCTTTTCCTAGTGTCCTAGTGGCGCAAAGGTCCTGTCATTTCTTGCACATATATCACGGCGCTTTCATTACGGACAACGCTCGTGAAGATATCCAGGAGCGTGGCTTGAAATAGATCGAGTGTTCGAAGTGCGCACTATCGATTCTCGAACTAGGTCCTCGCGGCATCTTAATGTACATGTAGACATGACTCAGCTTCTCTTCAGAGTCCCACTTACTGAATGTGGCAACGCGCTCGTATGTTTCTGGCAGCGTTGTGTGTTGTCAGAATATCGACTGCGGAAGCTGGGTGGCAACCAGGCCTGCTGAATAGCAGCTGCTGCAGGCGATATTGCGGGCATCATCGTGGCAGATGTCCTGCCTCTGGCGTCACGGACTACGGAGCCATTCGCCTGCTGCAATCTTGTAGCCTGCGGCAAGCACGAGTCTCCGGGATGGCCTTGCTGTCTTCTTCCGGCGTGCACTACTTTCACTGCTTCACGGGGTCGTCCGGTACATGAGCGTACAAGCACCTCCACCATATCTCACTTGGTTGTGACGGTGAAGAGCACGACGGCAAACAGGCAAATATGAAAAGTTTTATCGGGCGAACCTGTCCTCAGGAAAAAGAACTGACGCTCTCAGTGCAGCAATAGCGGGGAGCACAATAGTCTGCCATCAATAATGTTATTGGCAGGCGAACTTGTCGACATTTATGCATGTGCGATCGAACATTCCAGTATTATTGTTGGTGCTTGCCCTAATCCCAGAACGAATTGATGTACTCGCTTCTTGAGTGAAACCATATCAGCATATACTAAAGCAGATGGGAAGCTTCCCATACACTCCAGCACGGTGTGCGCCGGGCGTGGTAACACGTGTAACGGTAACACAGGAAGTAGTAGTAAGTATCTGGGGTTTAACGTCCCAAAACCACGATATGATTATGAGAGACGCCGTAGTGGAGGGCTCCGGAAATTTCGACCACCTTGGGTTCTTTAACGTGCACCTAAATCTAAGTACACGGGCCTCAAACATTTTCGCTTCCATCGAAAATGCAGCCGCCGCGGCCGGGATTCGATCCCGCGACCTTCGGGTCAGCAGCCGAGCGCCATAACCACTAGACCACCGTGGCGGGGCGGTAACACAAAAATACGCTGCAATATGACATGCACTTTCTCACGAACGTGCTAGCCCTGTTCTTGACCGTGGGTGCTCGATTTTTCGCAGGTAATAGGATTCTACAAAGCGAAGCGCTTCGAAGACGAGATGTTGACTTCTAAGTTTCTGCCAAACCACGGAATGCCTTCACGCATGATGGCCAAGTACCAGGAGTTGCGTGAGAAACCCGGGTGGCATCTAGAATTCCCGGTAAGTTTTCACGTCTGCACTTAGGATAGGCACAACCACGAATATTTCACACGCTTTCACTTATTGAGCCGATACCCTATATGGGTCACGCGAAGAGATTTTCATGACGTGCGTCATCGGAAAAGCTGGTGGGGGGTAGAAAAAGGACCCGTGAATCGCAGAACGAAATACGATCGCAGCCTGGCGGCTTCGTGAGCGGTATCTGCGTAGTCACTTGCACATTACGGCATTAGCCTGAGTAGAAACATTCATAGCCCCTCCTATCATGTGAAGATGGAAGCGAAGACGCTCCAAGCTTTCTCCGCTTTTGATCACGTAGGAAAAGGCCACTGCCTTTTATTTCTTGCAATCCGCGGCAAAGTGACTGTCTTTTGTCGAATTATCGAGTGTCAACCCTTTGTGTTCTTTTTTCCAGAGTGTTGCTAACTCCGTTATCGTGGTTACGTTCCCCCGTCTCTTTCTAAGCTTCGAAGGTCTTGGTAGCTTTTTCCTTCTTGGATATATGAATCCTCTCGGATTATCCCTTCCATTTGAAAGCTTAATTGGTCTTCAGTGGTGAACTTTCGTCGCATGACAAACTCATCAGCTATCAGTGCCGCTTTGTCTGCTGTACCTACGCCATCTCAATCTGGCACCAAAACTGTCACCAACCATGGAATATTGCAGTGGAATTGCTCGAGGCCTTCCAATCCCCAATGTTTCCACTATTTTTATAGACTTCGGCGAACTCAAGCTCATGAACAAGGTTTGTTCTCAAACCGCACGCGAACTCAGAGTAGTGCTATGTTCTGTGAATCGGTGCCTAAATGCTTGTGGGCAAATTGAGCACCTCCTCAGGAGTGCTGCCTTTACTTTCCCGTAGTTTTGCGCGTCACTCACACTCCATCGCGCGACAATATTCGAACCCTTACAGGGTAACAACTTCACCAAACACTGTCACCAAGAACTTCGGAGGGAATTTCCTCCTATCACATGTTCTTTCTAAATCAACGAAGAACAATGTAATGTCCTCTGCGATCTTCCATGCTTTAACCCACCGGTTTACTCGACATGGCTCGACCTCGCTTGGTCTCACAGGGCTGTCCCCGTCAATAGCTGCCCCTGCACACCACTTCACAATTTCAACCTGTATCTCTGCCGTTATCTCTGTCAGCTCTGGTCTCGTTTATCTTCTCTCCGTCGTTGAGCAGGCTCTAGCTCGCGCTCCTGCGCTTCCAACACCGCCTCCTTAGCAATCAGAATGCTTTCATCGTCATTGCCGCTATCTGTACTTGCCATTTGTAAAGAAGCTTTTTTTCATGTTTTTGCACGTATTAACGCACAGCTCATCGCACAACAGCAAGTCTCTTGTCGTCGGCTTTGTCAGACCCATTCCAGCTGCACTGAGCGGTGGTTTCAACGGTTTGCTTCAATTTGTGCAAACATGCAATTGCAGGATGTTGCCCTGTTCCCAGAACCATAAAAATAAACGCACAAGTTTCGAAGTCTGCCGAATCGAAAGAAAATCCACACGGTCAGCAACGGAATGCAGCACAATGTCATCTGGTTCATCCATTTGCTCCTGCCAGTTGCCCAGGGCTCCCTAGGTTGAAGACTCAACTGTGGCGCTCTTCGCAGTTGCTCAAGACTCGCTGACTCGAAGACTCAACTCTGTTACCCTTTACAGTTGCTCAGGACTCTTGGGACTAAGACTAAACTCTGCCGCCCTTCGCAGTTTCCCAGGACTACCTGTGTCTCAACTTTGTCACTCTTCGCATGTTGCTCAGGACTCCCTATGTCTAAGACTCTGGTCTGTCGCTCTTCGAGTTCCTCAGTGCTCTTTGAGGAACTATGAGGAATGTCGCTATTCGCTGTTGCGCAGCAGCTCTGTCGCTCTGCGCCATTCCCTAGCATTCCCTGGATCGAAGACTCAACTACGTCTCTATTCGCAGTACCTGAGCATTTTCTGGGTCGAAGACTCAACTTTTGTGCTCTTCGCAGTTGCTGAGGACCCCCAAGCTCGAAAACTTAACTTTGCCGCTCTTCGGCGTCGCTCAAGGAGCTGTGCGTGGAACACTCAACTTTGTCGCTCTTCGAAGTTGCTGAGGACTCCCTAAGCCGGGGACTCAGCTCTGTCCTCTTCGAGTTGCTCAGTGCTCTCTGGGCCAAAGACTCAGCTCTGTCGCTTTTGCCCGTTCCCCAGGACTGACTGGGTCGAAGACTCAATTATGTTGCTTTCGCAAGTCCTCAGCAACTCTATCTGCGCGATTCCACAAGACTCCCTGGGTTGAAGACTCAACTACGTCACTATTCGCTGTTCCTCAGCAACTCTGTCGCTCTGCGCAATTCCATAGGACTCACTGTGTCGAAGACTCAACTACATCTCTATTCGCGGTGCCTGAGCATTCTCTGGGTCGAAGGCTCAACTCTGTCGCTCTTCACAGTTGCTCAGAGCTCCCTAGGTCGAAACCTCATCTTTGCCACTCTTCGGCGCTGCTCAAGGCTCTCTGCGTGGAAGACTCAACTTTGTCGCTCGTCAGTCGCTCAGCACTCCCTACGTCGGAGACTCAGCTCTGTCCCTTTTCGAGTTGCTCACTGCTCTCTGGATCGAAGACTCAACTCTGTCGCTCTTCGCAGTTGCTCAGGGCTCCCTAGGTCGAAACCTCATCTTTGCCACTCTTCGACGCTGCTCAAAGCTCTCTGCGTGGAAGACTCAACTTTGTCGCTCGTCAGTCGCTCAGGACTCCCTACGTCGGAGACTCAGCTCTGTCCTTTTTCGAGTTGCACACTGCTCTCTGGATCGAAGACTCAACTTTGTCGCTCTTCGCAGTTGCTCAGAACTCCCTAGGTCGAAAACTCAATTTTGCCTCTCTTCGGCGTTTCTCAAGGCTATCCGCGTGGAAGACTCAACCTTGTCGCTCTTTGCAGTCGCTCAGGACTCCCTAGGTTGAAAACTCAGCTCTATGCCACTTTGAGTTGCTCAGTGCTCTCTGGGTCGATGACTCAGCCCTGTCGCTCTTCGCCATTCCCCAGGACTCAGTGGGTCGCATACTCAACTCTGTCGCCCTTCGCAGTTGCTCACGACTCCCGTGTCAAAGACTCAACTCTGTTACTCTTCGCAGTTGCTCAGGACTCTCTGGGTCGAAGACTCAACTCTTTCGCTCTTCGAAGCTGCTCAAGACACCCCGGGTCGAAGACTCAGCTCAGTCGCTCTTGGCAGCTGCTCACGACTCCCTGGGTCGATGACATAACTCTGTCGCCATTAGCAGTTGCTCAGCATTCTCTGGGTCGAAGACTCCACTCTGTCGCTCTTTGCAGTTGCTGAGGGCTCCCTGAGTCGAAGACTCAACTCTGTCGCTACTTCGCAGTTCCGAAGGCTCAATGGGTCAAATACTCACCTCTGTCGGTCATCGGAGTTGGTGAGGACACTCTGCGTCAAAGACTCAACTGCAGCGTACAAAAAGACGTACAGGCTAGGCAAGGCATCTGTGAAAAAGGGTCGTGTGATGATGGTAAAGCTTTATTACCGAAAAGGATTCTGAAGGACACGCGACTATTCCTGAATGTGTATATTATGTCGGTAGTTTGGACCGTGGAATGCTCTTCATCACTTTGGTGCAGTCAACAACGAAGTTATCTTAACATGAAGAACACACCGTTCCTGTAGACCACACCCGTATGATGTTGACGGCTCCAGCATGAAGCCGTAGCGTTCTCATTGAATGCAAGTCACAAACATTGTGGTGAGGTGCCTCCATCGCTTTCTAGTTTCTTTGATGGCCTTCTTTTGTTGTTCAACCATCGCATACATTTGTGGCTAAGTTTCTGCAATTATTCGGAGCCGCGCCATCGAGACAATGCATCTTTCTAATTTTGTGGGGAGCGGTTAATGCCAGGATCTAGTTGTGGCGGTAGAGGAGAAGGAAGAAGTTTGCCGCTGCTGTGGCTGAAAATTAAACAGCCGTTCGCTCCGAAGTAACTTCTTGCGGTGTCCTCCGCGACAATATTCTAGCGGCGTCAACGATGTCCAAAGAAGTAATGATAATATTTTTGGAGTTTTACGGCCTAAAGCCAGGATATGATTGTGAGGAACGCGGTACTAGGAGAATCCCTAAAATCGACCGACTTTGGGTCCTTTAACCTGCAACTAAATCTAAGTACACGGGCCTCAAGTATTTCGCTACCATATAAATGCGGGCTCCACGGCCGGGATTTTAACCGGCGACCTTTGGGTCTGCAGCCGAGCACCATAATCACTGGACCACAGCAGTGGGCATTGAAGAAAGAAACGCTGGCAGAGATATGATAAAGTGATTCGCATACTAAAGAAATCATTTCTTTACTAGACCAAATGTTATATAAAAGAGCTCGGTTCAATCCGAGGCTACAATGAACCTCGAGAGACAGTGGAAGCTTCTGTGACTGCTTTGCACAGATTGGTGTCCCACTGCGGATGTGTAGCACGAAGAGATGCAATGGTGGGCAACAGGCTAGTTGTGGGCTTACAGTATGCAAAGTTGGCGCAAATTCTGCAAAGCTATGCAGATCTCTCGTTGGAAACCGCTGTATGAGAAACCCGATAGAAAGAAGAGGTCCTGAGGCTGCTCGCTGCGATAAGACAGGAACTTTTATCCGGGGTATCTTCTGTTGACATCGCACGAAGAGCAAGTAATGGAGCTCCGCCACAGGTATGCAAGCAAAAGCTATCGTCAATACAAAATGCAGTATGGATGCACTTGATGTGGTGCACATGAGCACAATGCAAAAGAAAATGTCCGGTAGCTTAGACCGGGAGCGTTCTTCTGGAAACAAGGGGCCCTGCAAAAAATGTGCGGAACGAAACGACTCAGACATTGAAAAGAAGGTGCTATTTCAATTCAGGTATTGGCTTTGGGAGCCCTGCGTACTGACAGGACAGCGGAGGTATCTCGCAAAGTATTGGCATTGACGGGCTACAGGAAACCTTTAAGATAGACACTATAGGAGATGTAAGTGCAGTGCCGGCGGGAAAGGCGACAGCTGTTTCAACTGTTACTCTAGCGACGAGAAACTGTGCGGCGCTCAAGGGCAGTTAATAGAAATATTAGGCAAGCTAAACGTAGTACTTAGGTGTGCTCGAAACACCTTCCATGATCAGATCTGTGTTGTAGAAGGTGTGGATGACGCTCTACATGGACGTCAAGAGAATTCGGGCTTGATATTTGCGCAACTTCTGCAACAGGTCACGGATTATCCAGAAGATTAGTACCACGAAAGTTTCCTGAAGTGTTCACCGGTATAGCCTCTTCATCCCCGTGGCATCATTTGGGGCTATTAGTTCGAGCAAGCGCAGCTAATTCTGATACAAACTACTTTTACCTTCAACTTGTATTTCTCGCGTAGATAAGATTACTTTTCCTGAGCTTAACGACATGTCGCCCCATATCCTGCATCTGCGACGCACGGTGGGCATGAAAATGGTGTTTTCCTGCAAACGTCAAATTTTTTGTCGTCGTGGTAAATAATTAGATTTTTCTTGAAGTTCACCTGGTTTCTCTTTACCCAACTATGTGTGACAGAACTACTGAAAGGTCTGCAATCAGGTTGTAATCAATTTTAATGCATGATCTGCGTTGTAAATTTCTATTATTAGCTGCTTAAATTGGACGTGCACGATTGGGGACTACGGGTTCTAAAGAGCACAATATCACTTACAATGAAGTTCCTGACTGAAGAAGATATTGGAAGAACTCATGCAAGAGAAGGATGCCGATCTTTCACATTCCGAGGATCCTGAGTTTATTGGCAATGATACTTCAAACGGTGGGGACCAAGGGGGGCAAGGGTGAGGGCAGCAATGGCGAACAACATGTCTCATATTGAACGACTACAGGAACAAGGCGTTAACTGAAGTGGAAGAGGAGAGGGGTCATATTTTAATCAAATTCAGGAATGAAATATGCGCCATCAAACGGAAAGACTAGTCTGTCTTTGTACCGTCGACTCCATTTGGCCAGAAGGTTCTAGTGACAGATGGTAGAAGGACCCAAAGGTGCAAGTGAATCTGCTAGACATGGCGGTTAAGTGCAACGAGTTCGTCGTCGGGGTCGATTCAATCGATTGCTTTGTGTCCTACTGCCACATTTCATTGCGCATAAGAAAGTGTATTGCCCGCATGTTCACGCACTCTTTAATATGGCATGCTGTTATAGGTGGACAAAGTATGAGAGTGAGCAATGTCTCGAAAGCACAGCGACTTGACCTGCTTGAGTTGCACAATTAACACTGCAACATCGTAATTCAAGCTGCAACCACTGTGTCCAATAGACAACACAAAACAAGGAGGAATTGATCAAACGAACAAGAAGAAAGGCCATCTGGCCGACAGAGACACTAGATCATTCCGTGACGTCCCGACAATGTGACATACGACATGAAAGGGCCGATCCCTGAAAACCCAAAACCAGAATGAAATAGAAAATGAAGAAAATCAGAATGTGGCAAATCTAGAGTGAATACCTCAAAACGTGGTGTCTTCCATTGCCTCCATAACTGAAACTGCCCTATGAACTTCCGCTCCTCTTAACCTTTCGGCCCTGGCGTCGACGACACCACACAAAATTTCGCCGAGCACATCGGAAACAAAACCAAAATAGCTAATTCTTGGTGGAGTATTTCTCAACGAGCCCTGCTGCGATCAACGCCACCATTGTGGTATTTTTGCAGGGTTAGAAGCCGCAGTAAGGAAGCTTGACCGAAGTCATTGGTCACGCAGAGGCGGGCAAGCTGATGCGGGTAGGCGCCGTTTTCGGGACGTAGTCCGAGGGGTTTTCGAGGACTTCCACACATCCAGATATGGCGTTGGTTGAGATTCCGTGTACTCTAGTGAGTACCAGAAATAAAAAGGCCATTTTTCTCATTTGATGACCACTGAGCCCTGATGACCTAATATTATGTCATGTCTGTAAATCCATAAATACTTACACCACTGGTTCAATATTTGTTTGTGGTTTTCTGAGATCATAACTATTAGGAAAATAAGTACAAAAATAAAAATTCCAGGGCTGCAGGGGTGAAGACCCTGAGGCCCCGTCTGAGGACAGCCAAATTTCACTTGTTTTTTCATTGTTCATCCGAAATAAAAGTATTCCCGTTTTCTTGTTGGCTCACGATGAAAATAAAGAAGTCTGAAATTAATCTGCCAGAAATTTTCATCCTGGGAGTGTACTGCATCAAACTCAAGGCATATACCAGTATGCCAGTATATGTCAGTAATTCCCGCCGAATGCACTTGCCATTGCTTGGCAAGCTCGAAACCCAACTGAAGGAATAAAAGGGACAGGTATCATCGGAGAAGTGGAAGATCTACATGTATGGTGCCCAGGAACGGTAAAAGTTCCCAAGGTGATTCATGAAGTCAGAATTTGTGTACAACTGACTGACCTGCAGAAAGCCATTGAATGGTGGAAACTGGTACGTCCTTTAGAAGATCCAGCATTAGGAAGACTGTGCGATGCGCAGGCGTTTACAAAACTGGACACAAGAGCGGTAATGTGGCAGACAAAGCTTTTCATATATTCACAGTCTGGCACGCAGACGCGGTCTCCGGGGTGCGCACTTCCTACCGCCGATAGAACGCCGTGACGGACGCGGGTCAATGGGAACAAGCACGGCTATGAGTCCGGCAACGGAGGTGACCTAGTCGCCAGAACATTCACAAACTGATTTGGAAGGCTTCACTTTCAAAGGCTGCTTTTCACATATCCTCAGTGGTGGAACATTACCAGAGGAGGACGACTCATATTCAGGAAGGGACGTTCGGAGTACTGTTTCACATGCGTGACATCTTGGCCTTCGGAGCTACGCTTCCAGAATTCGACAGGCGGATGGAGAAGATCCTATCAAGGCTGCAAGCTGCAAGCGAACATTGAATGAAAAATGTGAGTTTGCAAATACGTCGCTGAAATTTCTGAGTCACTTCCTCACTGAGAAGGGACTCAACCGGACCAAATGAAATTGAGAGCTATAATAGATTTGCCTGTATCACGTATGGTAAGAGAGCTGCGTCAGTTTATTGGCATAATAAACCAAATAAGAAATTTTTTACCAAACCTGTCCGACCAGACTTGACATCACAGGGATGTAATGCGGAAGTTTGGCGCTCAACAGCAGCAGGAATTCGACCAGGTGAAGGCAGCCATACAAGAAAAAGCGATAGTCACTGTGTATGGCCACACGCGTTTATTGCTTTATTATGATATATTCAGGTTTCACCCACAAATACGCTCGGCGCAGACAGTGGCGCATTGTTGGCAAGCTCCACGATTATTTGTGGTCAGTCTATCAAGATTACGCGTCGGACGCGAATAGTCAAGTTTATTGAAGATCTCACGCGAGCACCAGCGATAACACTGGAACATTCGCTAACTCATGTGTAAAAGACTACGCGTTCCAAAGAAGATTAGGCTACCGACGACCGACGCTCTGTTCGCCGCTATCAGAGTACAGCGTGTATTGCCTCTCTTTAACGTTTCATTTTCTGGGCACAAATTCGCACGAATAAGAAGCTTCGTTTTGAACACAGTAACTTCTGCGTTCAACGTCAGGACCACTTGACATCTGGTGGAAGTGCTGGTTCCTTCATTTCCGGATGCCAACGAAAAGCAGGTATCCAAGTCCAAAATGTGATGAGGACACCGAAGCCGTCCTGCAGCAACAAGCTAGCCGCAGGCTGCTAGGTATGCAAGCGGAGTACGGAACGCTACCCAACAATACAAGAGTCCCGACGACAAAGAACGCCGCAACGACGACAGCCCCTGAGCATCTCCGTACCAACGACTAACGCCCATGATCATGATTTAACCATTGCGGTAGCTGAAGTTCTTAACACATACGTGCACACCGCATATAGTGAATGCCGCGCAAATATGGCATCAACAAGCACATAAAAAACAATGATACTCGATATGCACTCCTCCAAAGCGTCGTGAAACGCGAAGAGATACGCTACGCGCCTTGTGTCTTCCCTCTAGCCTGGCAGTTAATTCTCACAGGGCGAGCGGGGAACGCGGCGCGACAGCCAGGCGAGCGTCGGAGAGATATTTTTCGAAGTGGATGGATGCTATGAGGGAGGTTTGGGCTAAAGCCACCACCTTGCGGTGTGTTAAACAAAATTACACTTCTATTGGAAACGTGCCGAATGGGGTGGTCGCAGCAATGGCGCGTTGTTTTGTTTTGTGTTTCCAGCCTGGCGGCACTCATGTAACCACCCCGTTATAAAGGGGACGCTCATAGCATCCATCCATCTATTAATGCAAGAACTCTGTGAGAGGAAAGTGTGAAAGATAAAAGGTACGTTCATGTAGCCTCCGTTATGTGTTTGGCGGTAGCTCAGTGGCCTAAATGCCCACCAGCTATCGTCGCGGCCTGGGAGGTCGTAGGTTCGACTCCAGTTAACGGAACTTCTTCTTAAAGTTTTTTTTGCCATTTGATGGCGTTCATTTTGGTGACGTATTTCCTTGGCGGAAATACGTCATGAAAATCTTCGTGGACCCCGGCATGAAGCACTTTTATATTGTAAAAAAGTCAGCGCAAACAAGGCGGAACACAAGAAAGGAAGGACACAGTACAAGCGCTGGTTTTAATGAAACGAAAAGAGAACACGACGAAAACCAACACAAGCCTGCGGGTTAAAGTCACTGGAACGGGAAAAGTACCGCGACCGTCCCGCCCGCCGCCATATTTGGTCCAGCCCCGCTGAAGCTGCAGTGGCGCGGTGTTGATTTTACGCGGAGTAACGCATGCGTTACGCATTGAGTGCGCATTTGTAGCCCCGAATGAAGCATACCGTTGTTATCTAACAAACTAGGAAAGAAATAGCGGCAGCATTCACTTGCTTATAAGCGCACGCGCGCGTAGTAACGGGATAAAGAAATGCGAACTGTGCGGCACTTACGCGCTCGGCTGCCGGTATTTATTAAATTCGAAGCATTTCTTAGCGATCTTTTGCGACCTTGAACGTATCTATCTATCTATCTATCTATCTATCTATCTATCTATCTATCTATCTATCTATCTATCTATCTATCTATCTATCTATCTATCTATCTATCTATCTATCTATCTATCTATCTATCTATCCGCCTACGACTTTGTGCTCTCCTACCCGTTTCGTTAATGGGATGTATACATCAATTGATATCACATAGCATGACTGTATGAAGAATATAAATGACAGGTCATAACATGACCATCGTAACATGCATGTCATGAACCGCATGATTTCCACGCCAGTGTCTTCGTGCTCTTGCGGCCGCTTCGTTAACATTATGTATACCGCAATTGGTATCGCGTGACAAGAGTGTATGACGAACGTAAGTGACTAGTCCTAACGTGCAAATTGTGATATGCATGTCATGTACAACATGATTTACATGACATGGTCCCGGGGCGCTCGTGGCCGTTTAACTAAAGAGATATGTACCAAAAGTGGTATGACGAGGCATTTCTGTATGACGAACCTAAAGGAAGGGTGGTAACATGGAAACCGTGACTTGCACGTCATGTACAGCATGATTTACATGCCACGCTCATGGTGTGCTCGCGGCCGGTTCGCTAACTCGGTGACTACGTCGCGTGACTGTATGACGAACGCAAATGACACGCGGTAACATGAAAATAATGACATGCATGTCATGTACGGCATGACTTACATGCCACGCTCATGATGCGCTCGCGGCCGATTCGCTAGTTTGATATGCACCAAAATTGGTATTGCGTGAGGTGACTGTATGACGAACATAAGTGACAGGTTGTAACATGAACTAAATGAAATGCATGTCATGATTTTTACGCTACCATCTGTGTCATTTATGTTTGTCATATAGTCATGTCGCACAATGCCAATTTCGGTGTATATCAAGCTAGCGAACGCACCAACAGCGTGGCATGTAAATCATCCTGTACATTAAATGCATGTCATTAATTTCGTGTTACCACGTGTCATTCACGTTCGTCATACAGTTACCTCACGCAACACAAGTTTTTGTGTATATCAAGCTAGCGAACTGGCCGCGAGCGCATTATGACCGTGACATGTAAGTCATGCCATATATGACATGCATATCTATATTTCCATGCTACCGTCTGTCATTTACCTTCGTCATACAGTCACGCGACACAATATCAACTTTGGTTTATATCAAGCTTGCAAACCGGCTGCGAGCACATCATGAGAGTGGCATGTATGTCATGCGGTACATACAAGTCTTGATTTTCATGTTACCATCTGTCATGTACGCTGATCATACAGAAAGGCCTCGTCATAGCGATATTGGTACATATACTTTTAATTAAACGGCCGCGAGCGCCCCGAGATCATGTCATTTAAATCATGTTTAACATGACATGCGTGTCATGATTTACATGTTAGGACAGTTACTTATGTTCGTCATACTCTTTCCACGCCATACTAAGTGTGGTATATATAAAGTTAACAAGGCGGCCGCAAAAGCACGTAGACAGTGGCGTGTAAATCATGCTGTTCATGACATGCATGTTATGAATATCATGTTATAACCTGCTATTGAAATTCGGCATACAGTGATGTTATGCCATGTAAAATTTGGTATACATCCCATTAACAAAACGGGCAGTAGAGCACGAATAGATAGATAGATAGATAGATAGATAGATAGATAGATAGATAGATAGATAGATAGATAGATAGATAGATAGATAGATAGATAGATAGATAGATAGATAGATAGATACGTTAAAGTCACAGAAGATTGCTAAAAAACATGGCTGATCCCTCTGTGATAGGAATCGGTATAACACGAAAGTGACACGTGTCTTCACAGCAGTAGCACAGCATAGGTTCTAAGTTGCATTTCCTGCGTATTTTTGTTTTTATCCCGAACACGACACAGAAGTACCGCTTATTGTGTAGTGATATATGAGAGCTTGTACAATGTCTATTCGTCTTTGGCAGCTATAGCACAGTTTCACGTGGATGCACCCATATTGACAGCATATCTATATCGCGACGGCTAACGCCCATGATCATGATTAAACCGTTGCGCACGGTAGCTGAAGGTGTGAACACATATTTGGACACAGCTAATCGTGAATCCCGCGTAAGGATGATATCAACAAGCTCATAATCAACAAAGGGTAGCCGACGCCTGTGCTCATGCATACATAACACACACTGCGCTTCAGCAACACGGGAGGTAGACGTTCGTAGCCTGAGCCGCAAACGCGTGCGTTCCGCTGGCCTCTGTCTCGCAGGCGCTGCTCTCGCTCCACCAAGGCACGACATTCGCCCGTCGAACTCGCGTCCTTTCTGCAAAGCATATTGCAGCAGTTTTGTTAGTCGGTGCTCTCGCAATTGAAGCAGACGGCGGCGGAGAAATCCCGTTGGTGCACGTGGGAGCTGCACTACTCCGATGAGCCGACGCACCCTAACACGAAGCCAAAGGCAAAGAACGTAACTGCGTCAAGCGTGCCTCGGCGACCTCTGGCATCGCCAGTCTACCTCTGGCCTCGAGACGCTTTAACCATGACCTTTGATATCGCGTGCAATCTCGGAGTAAGCGCTAGTAAGTGTCGATCGTGAAGTATTACTTCGTTTCACATCTCACAGATGGCGGCACCGCCCCGCTCAGCCCGCCGCGAAAGAGAATGTGTGAAAGATATAAGGCGCGTTCGCGCCGTGTCTAGCATCTCCCGAGTTAGCTTAGTCGGTAGTGCGTCGGGCGCTTGCCGTCGCGGCCGCAACGTCGTGGGTTCGATTCCCAGTGGGGTATCTTTTTCTTGGTTTTTTTCTTTCTCACCCGTTGGCGTACATTTTATCAACGTCATGTCCGTGACGGATGTACTTCGTGGACCCCGGCATAAAACACTTTCGTGTTAAAAACGCTTTGCATTTAATTCCCGCTGCCAATAGCAAAGACAGCTTTGCCCGATTCACGCCGGTTTCTGCACCCTAAAGCGCAGCACCCAGGCATTCTTCGATGACTTGACAAGCTTGTGATGTAATTCAGAACGACACCGAATATCATAAAGTTGCAGAAGAGTTGAGATCTGGGCCAGTTGGTTCATGATACTTGACGAAAGCCAGCAAAAGAACGGGACACGAGAAAAGCGGTGTGTGTGTCTGCCTTTTCTCGTGTCCCGTTCTTTTGCTGGCTTTCGTCAAGTATCATAAAGTTCCTGCGCACTTTTCTCAGGCTATAAAAACAATCGCCTTTCAAAGCGCCGTGCGTGAGCGGCCGGCAGACACTGGCGAGGCGAGTCAGCTGGACCATTTATATGGCGAAGCCGCCGAAAGCGCGTGCCGGGAAATAGAAAAGCAATGCGGTAATTTTCCCGTTCAAGTGACTTTTCATATTTCTAGAATTTGACATTACCGTCGTTTACAAGTCCTGACGAAAGCAATCTGACGCCGACTGCTTCACCCGAGCACCTGCTATTCCGGCGCCGCATGACTATCTGTGCGAAGACAGCCTCTTGGGCCCATAAGTGCCGACGACTTCGCCTAACAACAGCGAAGCGATCCAGAACTGAGAAGCATGGCAGAGCACTTGGAAGGCAAGGGCACCGTTGTGTCCAAGATGTTGTTATGATTGCGCTGCGACCCGCCACCGTAGGGGCTCCCACGGGCTACCCCGAGCACGACTTCCTCAGAAATGCATTAATGTGCAGAACGCTTGACCCCCTGTGTAGTGCTCTCTTCCTTGCTCGCGACAAAAAATGTGGTACGCCTCACAGATCCCTCAATGGGGAAGAGGCCGCCGACCTTCGAAAAATAAAGACGGACGTGTTCCCGCATCTACTAAAATTACACGCGATGCATCCAACGCTTTACCCTGCCGCGTGTCCGTGGTGTGGCGGTAGACCGACTTTACACCGCATCCCGTGGGGGTGCGATCGTAAACTAAGCGACTTAGCCAATTTTCTCGGCAAACCTCTAATACCTAGTACAGAGTAGTGGGAGGCACATCTCGTCAGCTCGGACACGGGAGTGCAGTTGGCGCTAGTGGATCACGTCCGGGGGGCAGCTAAGGCCAGTGGAGCTCTGGACGTAGGGCCCCAGCCATAGAAGCTCTAAGATCCCCCTTTCGCTTGAATAAAGTTTCACTCTCTCTCCATTCTTTGCTGGCGTCCCTCTCAGAGACACTGGACACGTCCCTCAGAGACGCTGGATGCGCGCGAAGAGCGGAGCTGCGCCCTCCTCCTCTTAGCGTCAGAGTGCTCATAAAGGCCGGGGCATCTTGCGTCGGGTGCTTCTTTCGTCCATATGCTTTGTTTGTGCTGAGTCCTCGTTATGAATTAAACGTTGGTTTTTGGATACCTTTTGCATTACCACAGCCTGAATCTTCCCTGTCTTTTGGCCTTCGTGTCATGCTACCTCTTAGACCCTGGTGCCTGTCGTAACAATATTCAGGCGAGAGATTGCCAACATTTTTCTTCTCGCCTGCCGTAGCCGACTGTCTTATCGTTGTACCTTCGGTGCTCCGACCGCAAGTTTTGCAGGCCCTGCGCAAAGACCCGACGGCTGGCAACCTCGGTTTTTCCAGCACGCTCGCGAAGATACGAGAAAAGCACTGCTAGCCACGCCCAACCGAGCGGTACATGACGGCATGCCGGGTATATCAGCGACGCAATAAACGGCCGACAAGCCCAGGGGGATTTCTTCAGCCAGTCGATCCACGTCGTCGACACCTCCAGCAAATCGGGATGGACTTGATGGGTCCATTTCACATGTCGGCGTGCGGCAAGAAGTGGATCGTCGTAGCCATGGACTACCTCAGCCGCTACGCCAAAACGTGGGCCCTGCTTAAAGGTAATCCCGCCGAGGTAGTGAATTTCCTCGTTGAGAACATCCTACTGCTACACTGCGCTCCAGAAGTCCTTATCACTGACGGGGGTACGGCTTTTACGGGAGACTCCATGCAACCGATTTCGAAATACATCCAGAGAGCTCACCGGAGGACAACTGCCTATCATCCGCAGAAGAATGACCTCATTCAAGCTGATTTACAGAAGGAGCCTGGCAAAAACGCTCACCGCTATGCTGCCGTCTGCCGCCGACGAAGACAGTCTCGACGTCGCCGCTTGTTTGGAACGCGCCGACGAAGCTCAACAGCTCGCGTCCCTGTCTATGAAGATCCATCAGAGCATCGACAGCCACCGCTATATATTTAAGGACGCAACATTGAATACCTGCCCGGTGACCATACTAGCGAGAAGCTTCTTCACCGATACAAGGGCCCGTACAGATAGTTCGACGTCTCCGAGCACTGGGCTTCGAGGTCGTTCGGAACGACATTGCGAAATCTGAGCGGTGCAGCGCACGACTTCAAGTCGCTCATGCCGTGCGCCTGAAGCGGTTCTATGCGCGTTAGGAACTGAAGACTCTAGTTTGTGCTTTTATTTTTGTTCTTTCGTATTGCATGCATTTTCTCGCATCCATTTTCCGTTTGAGCATCGCGACGATGCTTTTTCGGGGAGGGGGGGTGGAATTGGCAGGCGCGGTTATTGCTTTATTTGGATGTATTCCGGTTTCTCCTACAAAAACAGTTTGTAAAGCTATGTTTGGGAAGCTGCGCGATTGTTTGAGAACATCCTATTAAGATTTGCGCAGAAAGCGAATAGTCAAGATTCTTCGAGAACTTAACCGATGAACGTTCGATGACTTATTTTAAAAGACGATGCGTTCCGCTGATGATCAAGTTATGGACGGCACACGCTATGTTCGCCCCTATCAGTGGACAGCGTGTATAGTTTGTACTTTAACTTTTCATTTCCGGCGCACAAGTACGACCAAAGCAAGAGTTTCGTCTTGAACACGCCTACTGCTGCCTTCTTGAACGTTACGACCACCTCACAATATTACTCTAGAAAAACAGCTAACAATCTCTACAGCTGCATTTTCATGCGTCTTGCTGCTGTGTTGTTGCAGGGGGACAAGGATGGTGGTAAAGAACCAGCTGCTTTTGCGTCTACAGGACTGAGACGAAAGGCGAGTACATATGCTCAAATTGAGATAAGAGGCATGCGCTGTTACATGGGCATGCGAACGCTTTGAAAAGTTCCTTAAAGGGACGAAGTTTTATTTCAAAATTTAGCACACACCTCCGATTTCACTGCTGTGAGATCGACCGCTAGACAAGATTCGAGCAAGAATTCAGAGCTTAAAGCAAAGACTCATGCATGTAATAATAATAATATCTGGGGTTTAACGTCCCAAAACGAAGATATGATTATGAGAGACGCCGTAGTGGAGGGCTCCGGAAATTTCGACCACCTGGGGTTCTTTAACGTGCACCTAAATCTAAGTACACGGGCCTCAAACATTTTCGCCTCCATCGAAAATGCAGCCGCCGCGGCCGGGATTCGATCCCGCGACCTTCGGGTCAGCAGTCGAGCGCCATAACCACTAGACCACCGTGGCGGGGCAAGACTCATGCATGTCGACTACTCGATTGAGGATGATCCAGGGAAAGAGATGTGGACTGCAGACTGCAGTCCCAGTAACATCTGCACAATACGTGGAAGGGATTGGTGTATACGCTGAGCTAGTGGCAAATTCGCTGCCAGCGTCGAGCAACTACCTAGTATAAATAAAATGAGATTGCACAGAGGAATGACCCGGCCTGTCCACAAGTAAAAGTGGCCGCGTTAGATTGCCTCCCATTTCTAATACAGAGACAGCCTCATATTGCGAAACAATTTACTAATGGACGACAACGGGTTTGTCATTCCAAAGACTCTATGAAAGAATGTGCTTTCCCAGCTGCACGCCGGACATCAAAGGGTGTGGAAGTGCAGAGAAAGAGCGACACTGTGACTGTGATGGCCGCAGCCAACTGCTCAAATTCAAGCGGTTAACTGATCTGCCTCCATTCAAGAATGAACTCCTATATTATCGATGTAGGAAAGTTGCTTATTACCTGTTTGAACTGAAAAGCAAGCAGTGTTTAGTCGTCGTAAACTACTCTTCGCGTTATATAAGTAGGCTACGTGCGCGACACGACCACAAAGATCGAAATAGCCCTGTTAAAGTCGTTGTTTGCCCGTCAAGGTCACCATATTCATTTAGGTCAGGCAATGGACAGCAATTCACCCTGGGAAGGCTTGCATACTTCACGAAGGAATGCAAAATGTAGCACATCACGAGAAGTCCACGCTATCCCCAGAGCAACCATTGAGCTGACAAAATGTTGGAAGCTGCTGAAGACTTAAAAGCTGAAGACCCAGATAGAGGAGTACTTTCGTACAGAAGGACTGTTGGGCGCAGTGGATGTACAACAGTGCAGCTCCTAATGTGAAGACAGCTCAAGACGAATTTACGTGCCCTACGATCCCACGGAGACCCTCGAGTGCCGTAGGGTGTGGAATTGCGCAGAACAGATAAAGAAGAGAAGCGAAAACAAACCCAAAGGCACAACCAGAGGCCCAACGCCAGCGATAGAGGCGGACTGACAGCCGAAGTGCAGTATGGGGGAAAATACCTGGCGCTGATGTTGGCTCTGGCCTCTCTCACACAAGGCTGGCGAACCGAAACACAGAGACTTTAACAAAAAGTCGGAACGGACCTGATGAAGGCCCTAGAGGCACAAACTACTGGACTAATTTCACCCGGTCGCTTAGCTCATCATGCACAGAGTCGTTTCGCTGAGAGCGTCTATCGGCGCCAGTGTGCAAGCTCACGGCACGTCCGGCCGCGCGACGATGCTGGCACAGTAGATGGAGGTGAAGGTAGCGTGGAGGACCACCACATTTACTTGCAGAGTATGGGACGTGGCTCTTGGCTTCTGCCCAGCACAGGATAGGCCTAGAGCGAAGCCACAGTTATGCAAACAACGCGGAAGAGACAGAAAGACAATGGACCGACGGGGACTAACGCTCGGCCGCACCGGAGTTTTAGCTCACCCGTTCCGGAACAAGCCGGAACAGGGTGAACGCTTGAACCAGGGACAGACAGGTCAAGCCACAGGAAGTCCTCCCAGGGACACAAGCCATGGGTGGTTGATCTGGTGGCTCGATCGGGAACGCGGGTCCCGCCTAGGCAGTTCAGCCTGGTGAAATGGCCGACCATGCCCTGCGAGAACAGCCTATCCGCGTATTCATCAATCGACTGCCACGCGCATTCGGCTGCGTACTTCAAATCGGCTGAGCTCTTATCGCACTGGCACAGCGGGCCGGCTTGTTAGCAGAATTAGAATAATATGTATGTAAAATTGTGTATGCAAAATATACACTAACAGATGCAAATAAAAAAACTAGAAGAAAGAGTACGTTGCCGGGAGTCGAACCTACGACGGTTGGCTCCACAGCGCGCGGCGCGACCGACTTGGCCACAGACGTCACGTTCTTCGGCATGCTAACGGCGAGCTATTTATATAAACCATTTACCGTTGGTAGTACTCAGAGATCGGTGGAACATCAGCGTGTTATCGTAATCACTAGCCAGATGCGCGAAGAGCTCGAAGAGCGCGCTTTAATGGTCGTCGCCCCGCCCGTGCGCCTCCATAGGGTGTGATCGCTCGTGCGCGCGCGTTTATTTCGTGATGGGTGGTGGTTTGTACGTCTTTTTTTCTTACTGCAAGCTTTCGTTGAAGTTAGAGAGAGCACGAAGGTGACACCGTTCACTGCAGCGGCCGCTTTTGCGAATGGAGCGAGCTGCTCACAAACAACTAAGTTGCAAGTGTGACAGTTAGTTCGCGCTCATCCTGTGTATGTTCTTTCAGGGCGTTCTCTCTGCTCGAGCACCGTGTTGAGAGTTTAGAGCTGCCTGCCGTTCTTGGCGTGACATTACAATTTGTTGCTCTAGAATTCATTCCTTCGCCCTTGTGCCGAAACAATGCACAACAAACGCTTAACTACGTCTGTGAAGACACGTTTCACTTTCGTGTTATACCGATTTTATGACAGAGGGATGAGCCATGTTTTTTGTTGTTTGAAGAGCGCATACGCCGCTCTTTTTCATGGAAGATGGGGTTTGCTAATAAAGCACAGTTGATGGTCCAGTCGTTGTGTGGGCCACTTCTCTACCTTGTCTGTCGTCTTCTTCACTGGTCTATTCTGTCAACGTTACATACATAAAGTATACTTGAACCCCCCCCCCCCTCAAAAAAAAAAACAACTAAACAATTCAGGCAGCGCTACTGGTCTTGTGCCTCGTCGAAACGCATGTAACACAAGTTACGACACGTCAGTGCGTGTACGGCTCAGGCGCATATTCTCAATGCACATAAAGTGTCACATCACCAAGCGGATGTCAGAAGAAGTGCATTGAAGAGATTTAGCAGACGACAAATTGCAGCCGCTCCTTGTTCGTTTCCGTTAACCTGATTGTTAACGCGCTCGCAAGACATAAACACTGCGACATTGGTAGTTTCGCATATCAGTGAACAAACCTGGTCACCCGTGACAAGAATCTGATTATTTCAATCGATACGTGAATTAATTATGTAAATACGTGGTGAAGAACCTTGCGCAAGTAACGCTGCCAACGATTTCAGCTCCGCGAACTTTTCCTTAGCCACATAGGCTAGTGATGTGTCATTGTCTGTTATTTTCAGTTGTTCTGTCTTGAAACTCACGCTGTTTTGCTTGTACACAGCGTCCGTCGGCGCTTTTGTTGTGCATGAGGCCCATAACATTTGACGTGCGCAGTCACGTGAGATGGCGATGTCCTGTTTTATAACTAATGACTTTGTAACAAACATGTTATACTTCAGAATAAGAGGCTTCATCTTTTGTCATAAAAGCGCTGTTGTGAATCGTGTGAGCGACCATTCAGTATTTCTGTGCTGCGTTCGCTCCACTGCTATCGTGAACTACGACCAGCAATAGGCCGCGTCGGGGGGCAACGGTGTCCTGAGCAGCCGCATTCCGATGGAGAGTACAGGTGGTTATTCAACAGAATCCATGCATATCCACGCTAATGTACTCCGGCTATCCAAATTGAATAGGCAGTCCAGCTCTCTACGTCGTGCTTCATAACGTCTTTTTCTTTCACTTTCGACGTCGCTCGGGCCGCCTTGATATCACCGATTTTTGTACATTGTTGTTAGGTGGCTGCTGACTGCAAGCGTTTTTATTAAGGCGAAAACCTTAGATGCCTCATCAACGCTGAAATTGAAGGGCTACCCCCGTAGGCGGCGTCAACACGAGCGATGCAAAAAATTACCATCACGTGATGACGTCCTCAGGACGTGACTGTGACGCAACATGGTGAGCACATCACATGACGTGCTTGCTTGCTCAAAGGTGAGCCAAACACGGAGGTAGCGCAAAACCAGCTGAGGTGCCTCCGATCGTGGAGGCAGTGCAAATCCACGTTAGTTGCAGAAAGCATTCAGAGGGTGGCGGGGCATGATCAACACATCGACTACGTTGAGTTGTAAGTCAGTGCCTATCGTCGTCCGTCTTCCTTTGTCCTCGTCTAAACTTCAGCGCTGTTTTCCTTTCTTTGAGCAGACAAAGAAGATGGCTTTAGCTTTCAAGTCGTCTTAGGCAAATGCACAATGGACCCTGCGAGTTTTGATGTTTGGTCTTTTTGGCACCAAAACAAGATATTTGCGCTGTTTTCGGGGCAAAATGTGCGCCAAGCCCAGACGCGATCGTTAACACAGTGACGTGGAGAAGTCGATGGCTCTCAAAAGGTGAAATTTTTCATATTGCCGCGCGCACTTCTTTTTGTTATTTTTATCTAACAAGTCCATTGCCCGCGTAGCCGCCTCGTTGTACAAGCCGCGACCCAATGTCTGGGAACCAGCGCTGGATTTGGCGTGAGTGTTTCCTAGAAGACAAGCATTCAAGTACCGTCCGAGAATTGTGGACTGGATACGCCGTTGTATATTCAGGACTTTAACTGTTCTTGAATAGTTGTCATGCGCGAGATTGCATTTGTAGAGCGTGAACTGTTCGCTTAGTTCCCGTTGTGTTAACACCATCTGAGTTTTATTGTGAAGTGGTAACTGGTGCCAGCCGAGTGTGCATGTGTTTGAGATATCTGTATTGCCTTAACTTCCGTACGTGACCTTCCGTATATGACCTTCGCATACAACACGGCCGTGCAAGAAACGACGCTGGTGACGCTTTACACGTTGGTCTACGCAAGGAGCCCAGCAACGATGCTCGACGTAATGCTGCCAACTGCCACTGACGAAGACAATCTCGACGTCGCTGCTTATTTGCAACGCTACGAAGAAGCTCGGCAGCTCGCCCGCCTGTGCATGAGGAACCATCAGATGGTGGACCGCCGGCAATATATTCATGTACGACGCCACATGGACACTTCGGGCCATATAAGGTTCTTCGATATCTGGGTGCTCTAGAGTACGAGGTCATCCCGGACGGTATCACGGACTCTCAGCGGCGTCGCGCACGACCTGAAGTCATCCATATCGTGCGCCTTAAGCCGTTTTATATGGGTTAGCGAACCTTAGGACTGATTTTCCCTTAATCATTGTACTTTATTTGTGTATGCACTTTTTTCCGCCTTCCATGTTCTGTTACCAGCATCGGGACGATGTCGCTTCGTTTTCTCCCCCGCAGGGGCGTCTGCGCAAGCAGGCGTTTGGTGTGTAGCGACACCACGGACTCGAGCTAAGGGGGGTTTCGACCCCTCCCATGCCTCGCCGTGCGTGGCTTAGCCGCGTTGGGGGAAAGGGGATCCTGGGGGCTGAGCCGACGCCGGGTGTTTGAACCTTTAAGGCCCCCCGCAGAGGCAACACACCCCTTTGGCCCCGGCTTCAAGTAGACCGCACCCCTGGGCTGACCCACCCAGGGGAAATCGGCAGTCGCCTTTTCCTATCTCTCCCCTCATCTTTGTCTTTCTCTCTCACTTTCAGCCTTTCCTGTCCTCTCCTATCTTCTAGTTACTTCCAATTTTAGTGGCGGCAAGGGTTAACCTTGTGTGGCTACCCAACCTAGGGTAAACCATATTGGGGTATAGTAACGTCGCACTACTGGCGTTGCGAAGATTTGTACACATGTTCTCTCACGCCCCCTTGTTGGGCTCTCTGGTGGGTGGTAGGCGCCGTTACCGAAAAATGCACTTTTTCCCATGAGATCATCGACCCCTTCAGTAACCGATCGTACCCCGAAAAGGGTACGTACCGACGCAACTTCACTCCTCTAGCCCAAAAACAAAGAAACCTTCCCGAAATTCAACGTCCTCCACTGCGAACAATCGTCTACGTAAGCAAGAACAATCGGACCCTTTCTTGTTGCCAAGTGCCTAAAGGAGACCATTGGAACCGGTTATAAGGCCACAAATGATTGCAAGTGGAGATCTGCTCCTCGAACTAAAGGATAAGGAACAGTACAATAAACTCTCGCACCTCGTAGCCTTTGGTAACATATCTGTCTCTGTGAGCGCACATCGTACCATGAACACAGTGAAGGGCGGGGTATCGGACGAATATTTGATGACACTGAATGAAGAACTCCTCGATGGATGGAAAAAACAAGGTGTGACACATGTGCAACGCATCACAATCAGACGTAACAACAACGAAATACCAACGAAGCACTTGATACTCACCTTCAGTTCAACCACCCTACCCGAAACTCTTGAAACTGGATATGTGAAACTCAATGTCCGACCGTGCATTCCAAACCCGAGGCGTTGTTTCAAATGCCAGCGCTTTGGACACGCATCTCAGAGCTGTCGAGGGCAGCTGACTAGCGCTAAGTGCGGCACAACTGGTCACAGTACTGACGACTGCAATCATGACGAGGCCCTTTGTGCAAACTGCGACGGAAGCCACCCTGCATACTGCAGAGCGTGCCCAGCCTGGAAGAAAGAAAAAGAAATAATCACTATAAAAGTTAAGGAAAACATCACGTTTCGGGAAGCAAGACAACGGATCTCGTCAAAATTTCCACTAAAAACACCTTTCGCCGAAGTGGTACAAGGAGGGGCAGCACCACAACGGCCCCTGGCGGTAGCCCGGAACACGCCTAGCGTGCCCAGGCTAACGCCGCTTGCCCCTTCGTTGGGAGCAGCTAGCGCTGCCCTGCCCACATTCAAGCTGTCCACACCAGTGGCCTCCACAAGCTCTGGCAGCAGCCAGGGCAATCACGAGGCCGAGGGGTCTTATCGACCTCCAGCTCGGTGGGGACAAAGACTTCGTCCACCGAGGCGAGGTCTAAGAGACGCACAAACCGCTCTGTCGAGCGGGTGTCCAGTGTCTCGCAAGAGGCTATGGACACTACGTCAAACCAAACGGCGCAGGAAGCGCCGAAGGAGCGGCGAGCTTCTCTCGACCGCTCCAAAAAGGACAAAACACCAATTACAGGGCCTAACAAAGGCCCCATAAAATGAGCCAATCTACGTTCTCTTTACACACAGCACCCTTTTCCCATCATGGGCAAAATCACACAATGGAACGTAAGAGGACTACTTAGAAGTCTAGAGGATATCCAAGAATTTCTGAGTAAGTTCAACCCGAAAGTGTTGTGTGTGCAAGAAACACACCTAACTTCAATACACACCAACTTCCTCCGGCAATACATTACTTTCCGAAAAGACCGTGAGGATGCTGTTGTATCGTCTGGCGGTGTGGCCATTACAGCTGATAGAAGTATAGAATGCCACCATTTGAAGCTTCAGACGGCCCTTGAGGCAGTGGCCATTCGAGCTGTATTTTTTAGCAAACTCATTAGTATATGTTCGGTGTATATACCACCACATCGTCGGCTTCACAGACGCGATTTAGAATCATTTATAGATGAACTCCCAGAACCCTTTTTGATGCTAGGTGATTTTAATGCACACAATGTCCTCAGGGGCGATCCTCGCTGTGACGCCCGAGGACGTCTAATTGAACAGCCCCTTTTTTCGTCTAGTTTGTCATCTAAATATGAAGGAGCCTACGTATTTTAGCCTCGCAAACAACTCATACTCCTCCATAGATCTGGGCGTTTCATCACCTTCCCTTTTACCCGTCTTTGAATGGAGCGTTTTCAAAGACCCTTATGGGAGTGACCACTTCCCAGTCATCCTGAGAACGCCGACCAAAGACCAACTGCCCCCGCAGGTTCCTCGATGGAAGGTTGACTCAGCTGATTGGAAACGGTACGGAACCCTTGCGCACATGACACGGACTGAGCTGTCCGCTCTGACCTTAGATCACGCTGTCATGTATCTTACAGCTTTTATTCTTGACGCCGCATCAAAATGTATTGCCCAAACAAGCGGCCTGTGCTCTAAGCGGCGAGTTCCATGCCGGATCGATGCATGTAGAAAAGTGCGGATGAATCAGAACAAAGCGTGGGCGTTGTTTCATGACTCCCCAACAGCAGAAAACCTGGAACATTTCAAGGAGGTCAAATCGCAGGCAAGGAGAACGCGCCGACAAGCCAGACGAGAAAGCTGGACAAAGTTCATATCGAGTATCAACTCGTACACAGACGAGGCAAAAGTGTGGAATTTAGGTGAAGAAAATTAAGGGCCAACAAACCTGCTCCCTGCCATTAGTAAATAGCCTCGTGGAAAGCTTGAAGCAGCAAGCTAATTTTCATGGCACACATTTTGAACACATATCGAGCTCCTCACACTAGTCCGAAACCTTTTAAAAGTACTAAGCACGAATAGAACACAAGTTGGAAAGAAAATCTGCAAAAAATGAGGGGTACAACGAACCATTCTGCTTAGCAGAGCTGCAAACAGCACTGCACTGCTTTAACACATCTACCCCGGGTACTGACTGCGTAATGTACGAAATGTTCAAGCAACTACCCTCCGAAACGCAAAAAACCCTCCTCACTCTCTACAACTTTATATGATTCTCGGGTGTGAGCCCTCTTCTTCGAAGGAGGCTGTTATAATTCCAATTTTGAAACACGGAAGGGATCCCTCTGCTGTATCAAGTTACAGACCCATAGCGCTAACAAGTTGCCTATGCAAAGTATTTCAAAAAATGATTAATTGCCGCTTCCTACACATCTTTGAATGAGACAAATTGCTTGGCCCATACCATTGCGGGTTTAGAGAAGGCCGATCCACCACCGATCATCTCATACGTATCGAGGCACGCATACGTGAAGCTTTTGTTCATAATCAGTTTTTTCTATCTGTATTCCTCGACATGGAGAAGGCCTACGATACGACAAGGAGGTTTGGGATACTGAGAGACGTCTCACACATGGGTATACGTGGTAATATGTTCAACGTCATTGAAAGTTATCTGTCTGATCGCACATTCCGCGTTCGAGTGGACAATGTTTTGTCCCGAACATTTATACAGGAAACCGGAGTGTCACAGGGTAGGGTGCTCAGCTGTACGCTCCTTATTATAAAAATGAATTCTCTTCGTCTGTACATCCCAAGTAATATGTTTTATTCAGTATACGTTGACGACCTGCAGATAGTTTTCAATCGTGTTCCCTTGGGATCTGTGAGTGACAGGTTCAGCTTGCTTAAGAAGGTGTCCAAATGGGCTGATAAAAAAGGGTTCAAACTGAACCCGCCGAAAAGCAACTGCGTCCTTTTTTCCCGAAAAAGAGGCTTGTACCCTGATCCTGAAATCGTCATGAAGGGTGAGCGTCTGCCCGTAAACACAGAACATAAGTTCCTAGGTATATTTTGGACCCAGTTCACCATCTAGGTATCCTCCCCTCCATAGGTGCGTTTACAACAAGCCCAGTTCAAAGCCTTTATGTAGAACCGGACGAGTGGTCACTCCATATGCAGAGAACGTATTCTTCTTTGATATATTTTCTTAAAGTGATTGCGAACAGTCAGCACCCTGAATATTCCACTATCAACGACCTGTCCAGCTCTCAACTCTTTCGCAATAGGCCCACAATAGCACGCCCTTTCCCACTGCGCGTTAGAGAGCTAGCTGAAGAAACAGATGTCTCACTGCTTGAATACCACCCTATTCGCCCCGCTGTGCAGCTCCCGCCATCGCAGTGGCAGCTTCTAGACTGTGACACATCCTTCGTAGCTGTCACAAAGCACGCGCCCCTTAACACATTCGGGTGTATTTCCTAGAGCTGCAACACTAAATATGACTGCCCAGAATATTATACTGATGCATCCAAATCCCATGCTGGCCTGTCTTATGAAGCGGTTGGCCCATCTTTCTCGGATGCCGGCGTTCTACCCACTAGCACAAGCATTTTCACAGCCGAGGCTTACGCGTTATTCGTAGCCGTTAAACACATCAAAGAATTGAATACACCAAGGATAGTTATATACACTGACTCCTTGAGTGACTAGAAAGCGCTGAAAAATCTGAAAAAGCATAAAAATCATGTATTTATGTCCCACTACACAATACTCTGCGCGGCGTACGCGTCCGAGCAACATGTCGTCGTGTGCTGGGTGCCAGGGCACCGTGACATCAAAGGAAATGTGTTGGCTGACCAGCTGGCCACGTCAACCAACGTAAGCGCTGCCATCTCTTCAGTTGCTGTCCCCGTGATGGACCTAAAACCGAACATACGGAAAAAGCTCAGGGCTTACTGGCAAACGTTATGGGACCTACAAACGCATAACAAGTTACACCTGATCAAACGACACGTCGGTAACTGGCCACCTACATCAAAAACACGCCTACAGAGGTCACTCTCTGTCGGCTTAGAATAGGACACACACACAGCACACACACACACACCTTTTGTCTAGTAGTGACCCACCCAGCTGTGACAGATGTGGCCATCCACTTATCGTACATCACATACTCCTTGAATGCTCTGAGCTAGAGGCTTACAGAAAAAAACACTTTCCACTGGCGTTCAAGCAGCACATACCCCTTCATCCAGCGATGATCATAGGTAGGGGCAAGAACAGCGGAACGACAACACGCGAATGACAGACACGATCCAAGCGCTCCTTGCCTTCGTCTTCTTCACCTCTTTCGGATGGCCACGGCATGCTGGCTCAAAACACCAGGTGGCAACAAGATACATTGAATGCGTTTTTAAAGGACGTACATACTTTTTATGTCATCCACGCAGGTGATTGGTAGCACGGTCTCCTAAGGGAGACTGCTGCTGCGGATGCTACATAAAAAGAGAGCACCTGCCTCCAGGCCCTTGGGACCAAGGGCGCTGACGAGGCATCCGTGCTAATACAACACTTCTATATTAGATGTGAAGCACCTTTTAGCGGAGTTCAATCCGGTGGTGGTGGTGGTGGTGTGCGGCGTGACCACCCTTTCTGCGCATGCGCAAACCCTATCCAATTCCCCTCTCCACTCCCCCTCTCCCCTTCCCTCTCCCTTACCCCCTCTCCCCTACCACTCTCCACATCACCCCTCCCCTTCCCTTCCCCTCCCCATTTCTCCCTCTCCCCTCCCCCTCTCCTTTCCCCCTCTCCCCTTTCCCCTCACCACTCCACCTCTGAAACGCGGGCTCTACATGCCGAAACACTGCTTCGCATCGCTTCATGGTCCCCTTTAGCGGGAGATGGTGTGATTTTTTAGCATCATGATCACCTAGTACTCATCCTCACCATGCACGCGTCACTCCACTTTCTTGATTTTAATACACATATGTTTTACGCAACTTTAGTGCGCAGAATCTTAGGCCCTTATACAGCCACTAAACATCATCATTGTTCCTATCCTACACCATGCATTTCCTGGCGCTCTTTGGCCATCAGTGGTCTTGCGCCATTAAACATATATCATCATCATCATCGCTTCCTTTTCTCATTTTTATCTAACTAGTCCGTTGCACGCCTAACCGTCGCCTTTCGCAAGCCGTGACCTAATGTCTGGGAACATTCCATATTATCTCACAATCTTCGTATAGGCTTGAGCGCGAAAACGCGAACAGTTGAGATTATTCTCGAACTAATGCGGCCTCCAGCGATAAGGCTGGATTGTTCGATGCCGCATGGATGAATGCCGACGCGATTTACCGAGAAGTAGTTCATCCACGACCGACGCTGTGTTCGCCGCTATCAGTGTACAGTGTGTATAGCTGTAATATGACTTTCCATTTCCCGGCCACAAGTTCGGCCACATTAAGAGTTTCATGCTGGACACGCCGAATGCTGCATTCGCAGACGTCGCGACCCCGTGACAATATTGCTTTCAAGAGTGATTTGAAAAGCAACCATCTTGAGGACGAGGATTTTTCGCTGGATATAGAAGGCTGTAAATGCAAGGACAATGACTTACTGACGAGGAGAGTGTTGCACTTCACGTCGCCTCGTGCTTTGAGGTTTTTACAGCGAAAGCTGTTAAGAGATCACAACAAGGGCCGTTTTTGGCGCCGTAGTTGTTTGCCGCCGGTGTCCGTAACCACTATCGCTCTAAATAAGAAAAAAAACGAAATAAGAAAAAATTTCATGATGGAGCGAGGTTTCAACCTGAGTCCTTTGCGTGGGAGCCCAGTGTTCTACCTCAGAGCCATGCCGGTACATGAAACTGCTTTCCAAAAAGACCCTATATAAGCTTCATGTCGGGAAGGAACCACATTAACAAAGGTAATGCAGCGTGGTAAAGAGTAAAATAACAACCAAGCGTCACACAATGCGAATTCTGTAACCAGGCGTCACACAACGCGAATTGCGCAAAGAGTGGGTTGTTGAATGCTTCCAACCCATTACAAATGGCTCCCGCCATATTTCTTCATCGTCATCAGCCGCAGCATCAACAAAGTGCACATAATGTCTTACAGGCGTTTAGCAGGTACCGCAATTCTACGCAGACTGACGAAAAATTGCATAGTGGCAGCTTGCCTACTTTACAAAAAATGTTATAATTTATAGCGTAGTGAGTTTCTCGCAAGTGCACTTCTATTGGTTGCCAAGGAAGCCCATAAGACTCCCATGATCAATTTCCTCAGGGTCTCAATAAAGTTAATTCCCTCTCTCTATCTCTTTCTCACGTTATCGTATGTTATAAAGCGTGGTGGGAGAGTTAAATAACGACCGCGCGTCACACAATGCGAATTACGTAACTAGTGGGCGCTTTAAAGCTTCCAAACCAGTACAAAAGGCTCAGTCATAATTTTTCATCATCATCAGCCAGTCGCGTCAAGAAACTGCACATAATGCCTTACAGATGGTACCTCGCTTCTCCGCAGAATGACCAGTAATGTCGTGGTGGGTGCTTCGCAACTTCACAAAAATTATGATTCGTGGCGCAGTGGGTACGTTGCTAATGTACTTGTATTAGTAGCCAGCAGAGAGCTTATAACGGGCTCTAGAAATGCCGCTCTTCGAGCTTTCGCTGTGACTGTGCTGCGTTTTGCGCGCAGACCTGGCGTTTTTCTTACACTCGTAAGTCGTTTTGCGTGCGCTTGATGCGCAATAGTGTTGAGATGAAAATGAAAGCATAATTTTTTCGATGCGATGCATGCAGTTGCTAATTGTGGATTTTGTGAAGCGCCACACGCCACCAACAGGCTCGGAAGCGAACGGGTTCAAGTGTTAAAGTGACAAAACGTGCAGTCGCGGCCAAAGTTCGCGCGGCTGTATTGTCAAATAAACTCCACCTGTACCATCCGAACGGCGTTGTTCCACGAATTTTGGCAACGTTCATTTCTTGGAGGTTGCGAAAAGCATGCGAGTGGATTCGTTTCGAGATTCATTTTTCGATATGCTGAGCGAACATGCAACGTCCGAGAGGAGTGATCTGCGTGCGGCTACAGCCTGATCGTGACGGTCTGATTGCATGACTGTGACCCAAGCACTATTGAGTGCGATGTCGAACTCCCTAAATACGTGCCTGCGTTCCGTTGAAGAACTAACTGCGCGTTCCGGACCGCGCAAGTAATGACGACGTAAGGTGCTTAGAAACCATCGCGACATTCCACATGCTGCCTCAGAATAAGAGAGCTGAGGTAGTTGGTAGGTGTTCACGTTACAGAGACAGGGCGCACAAACACAGAGACAAGGGAGAAGTGAAGTCTTCACTTCTCTCTTGGGTCTTTCTTTGCACGCACTTTCTCTTTAACATGCTGTCCCATGCCGCAACGATGCCGTTACTCTCTAGAGGCCAATAACTGCGGCAAATTTGTAAGACAGGCTCGGTTTGTATCTCGGAGCGGCGTTCATTTCATACGTCAATGCTAGTTCACGCAGCGTCTGTGGCACGCACAGGATTTCGCAACACATCGTTGGTACACGCCCACGCAGCTGAAATGTAAACTTTTACACCGCGGCAAAAAATGAGGTGTCAAGCATTTGGTATTTTCACTTATTTTAGACCTGCATTTTTGGTCCGATAAACATATCAGTGCACCTCATTCCGTGTTCTCCGGCGAAATCGGCACGGTACGTAAGTCCGCACTTCCTATTTGCTCCCTGATAGCAGACGGTCGGCCCTCCTCTGGCAGCCATCGTGAATCGCACAGCGCGCCACCTACAGATCGCGGGCATTGCTTATGTGACGACCGAGAGTGATTGTAAACGTACGAACGCTGCTCGTGGTCCACCGCAATGCCAGTTAGCCAACAGCGAAACGGCATTGGAGTGGGCGGAGGAGGGAAAAAATAGAGGAGACGCCTTTCTTCAGTGGGTGGCGCTGCTTCGAGGAATTTGAGGGGCTTTAACACACTCCCCAAAGGGCGCGCCGTTTATTTTTCTTACGCATTTTTAGACAATACTTCATCCACTTCTCCCCAGGGGTGCTAGGGGTTTACTGTCGGTGGGCACCAAGAACCGAGTCACGTAAGGCTCCACTCAAAAGAACGAAGGCGTCAAACTTATGAATGTCTCGTCCGAGCATCGAGATACACCGATGCTCTCCTTAGCGCAACCTTATCCGGATTGTAAATTTTCACAAAAGCATAACAATTAAAGCAACTGGCGCCTTTTTGATATGTTCTGTTCCAGCCAGATTGTATAAAGAGCTTGCGTGAACAGTTGTATTCATACCGAAAAGGCCTATCCAATAACATAAGGAAGTTCCTAAATAAGCACAGTGTGCGAGTTTCACCTCACGCCCATACCTTATATCAACTGTTGCTTTCTCTACAGTATGGAGCCCCAATATATGGTGTTGTGACATATACCAATCCGCCAACGTTGGGATATGATGGATTAACACACCGGGTTTTTCTCTTCAGAGCTAGCCAGCAGTGAGTACAGAATTGTACCGATATTTGCATGGAAACGTCTGACGACAAAGTGTAGTTCATTAATTATTTACTTAGTAAAATACATGTTTATTAGTAATATTAGTTTAACAATAATCTCAGTTAAATAACTTTGAACAGTCAGGCAGTGTGGTCGACTAGTTCCGCCACTTGCGGCAACGACAGAACAGACGTGCGGAATTAGAAATTTAGGGAGCTTAAAGGCCAACTCCGGTGATATTTTGGCCATGTCAAAGTAATGATGCTTTTATGTTCCTGAGACGCTCCTGTCACGGGCCCGTTAGCAGAAATACTCGGCAAATTGGAGAATAATTTTAATTAAGCGAAAGAGCGCAACGCCGAAACCGAAAGCCAACCGAGTGTACTGTCTACGTATGACGTAGACGTTGTTACGAACGAACCGGAAGTCGTGCAAGGCATGCCGGTCACGCCGGCGCGGAGTATGAAAACTGTGACAGCCGGGACGAGCAGGCGCACAGTGGAGAGGTGAGCACGCCGCGCATCAGCTGCAATGTCTGCGACTGACAGTGCCGCGTCTGATACTGACAGTGTCTCGGCCAGCACAGTAGACGCTCGCTGTAGCGGCCGAAGTTAGCGGTGCCCTCGGCTGCGTCACTTCCGCCGCCTTCCCAATACTGACGTCACATAGGCAATGTTGCCAATAATTGTGGGAAGCCAGGAGGGCGTTTGCAGACAATACAATTCATTTGCAAACAATCTGCGCATGTCTCAAGCCTGTAATTTGACATATATGACGGAAACGTGCAAAGGAACGTACCCAGCAAATTTCATTGAGATCCATCGACGTCGAAAAATCGCCGGAGTTGGCCTTTAAAGCGGTGGTGTTAGTATCACATTGGTAGCCGTGGTCTCCGTCGGTGAAAACGAGGACATGTACAGTTTCCTCCTGCTCTCCCAACCAAATGTGTTCCCCAAAGTCTTTCTTTCTGTATTTCTTGTTTTCTTTTTCTCTTTCTTTCTGTCTTCTTTCTTCTTGTGTGTCTGTTTCGTTATCTCTTCTTTTCTTCCTCTCACTCAGTCTTTCTTTCTCTACCTCGTGGCGCAAATGCTTTTACCGGCGTACTTCATTTTTAGTGAGCCAGTGGTGAGCTGTGGGGAAAGTGAAATCAGTAAAATATCACCAACCGAGCGTTTGATGACATTTCACTGATTAACTAGTGCATCGGTAGCTATAGTATCCTTTCAGTTGTTTCTAAGATGATAAACTGTTTATTTTCAAAGTGGCTCTTCCATAACACTTACGCGTCGCCCGCAGCGACGCACAATCTTCATGTCCTATATATAGGACTACAGGACTCAGCGGTTGTCAGAGCATGCCAATTCATAGCCGTAGCGCTTGTGTCAGCTTCCGATTTCTTGTTATTCTACTCGAGAAATCAGCCCGAATTTCTAAGGAAACGTGTAAGGGGGCTCCAACAGTTAGAATATGCGTCATGGATTTGAACACGGTTTGCGGACTATAGAAATAGTGCGCAAGGCACCTCGAAGATCACAACGACGAACTGCAGTTCCGTCTGCTTGCCCTCTAGGAACCAACCAACCTTGCAGATATGGGTGGAAATAATTTCGGCGCAGCAAAGCAAGATTCAGATATTTTTTATCATGTTATATCATACAAAACGTCCAATAAATAGACGACGGCCATTCAAGTGCATTGAAGAGCAGGGTATCAGAAGCACAAAAACATGCTTTTGAACCTTTAAGATGCAGTAACTAATATATAGTTGATGGTGCGATAGCTCCACAAGAATTTCAGGTGTAAAAAGAGTAAAATAAATAGCAATATCAAAAATTATCATATTTCACTTCACACATCAAAGCCCTTGTATCCTGTATATTGCCTTGCCCGCTTCTTGTTTTAGTTGACGCTTCATGCTGACTGCACCGCAGTGTTCAAGAAGCTTCGCGATTGTTGTAGATCATTTTGTTAACATTGCGCGCAGGACATGAATGGACACGATTATTGCAGAGCTTGTGCGACCACCAATGATAAGGCTGGAAAGTTCAATGCGTGATGTATAAAAGACGGCGCGTCCCAGCCATGATCAGTTTTTCAACGGCCTATCCTCTGTTCGCCGCTATCAGTGTACAGTGTGTATCGCTTAGTTTGACTTTCAGTTTCCCGGCCACAAGTTCGCCCAAATAAAGAGTTTCATCTCGGACACGCTGACCGCTGCCTTCGTCGACGTCACGACCACGTGACAACTGGTGGAGGTGTTTCCCGGTCCATGTACCAAACGCCCTTCTCATGCTGTGAGCCATGCTCACACCGTCAAGGGGACATAGACGCCAACGCTTACCAGCGAGCCAGCCGCAGGCAGCAAGGTCTCCTACCTAATACGGACCACTACCCGACAAGAACAAGTTCACAGCGACGAAGACGAGAGGCACCATGACCGCTGTTGTGTCACCTCAAGGAGTCGTCATGAATCAGCCCAGGGTGCCGCCGACTTTCCGCAGATCACCATGTGAAGACCCGAAAGCTGGTTGGAAAAACACGACCGAGGTGCCCAATTCAACAACTCGGACTGTGATGAGAAACGTCGCCACGTGTACTTCACCCTTGAACATAGCGCCAGGGCCTGGTTCGATGCCAGAGAGGCCACCCCGACGACCTGTGACCTATTTCGCGCCGCATTCATTGAAACCTTCGTAAGTGTCGTGCGTAAGGAAAGGGCCGAAACCGTGCTGGAAAGCCGTATACAGCTCCCAAACGAGAACTTCGGAATATACGCAGAAGAAATGACACGGCTGTTCCGTCATGCCGACGCTGCCACATCTGAGGAGAAGCTCCGGTTCCTAATGCGAGGAGTCAAGCAAGAGCTGTTTGCGGGCCTGGTTCGCAGCCCCCCAGGAGTGTCAACGAATTCCTTACAGAGGCCAGAACAATAGAAAAGGCGCTTGAGATGCGGAGAAGGCAGTAGAACCGCCGCTCTAAATAACCGACTACGCAGACATTCAAGACCTCAGCACCGACAACCTGCGCAAGATCATCCAAGCGGTCGTGCGTGAAGAGCTGCGTAAGATGTTTCGGGAATCGCAGCCTCCAGTGGACTCGATCACCGACATTGTTCGTGAAGAAGTCCAGCAAGCGTCGGGCCTTCCAGAAACACCGCAGGCTCATCCGGAGGCTAGGAGCTACGCTGCTGCAGAGCGTCGTAGCGGTCACCCTCGGCGCTAACGGGAAGGCGCCGCACCACCGAAGTTCCACCGGCAGACACCGCCGCCGCGGCCAACGACGCCATACCGGCCAACTATCGGCGAGCGCAACGCTCGATGAAGACCATTGTGTGGCGTGCCACCGATCACCGTCCACTCTGCTACCATTGCGGAGAAGCCGGCCACACCTACCGCCGCTGCCAGTACCGACAGATTGACGCACCGCGTCCACGGCGGGTGAACGGCCACGAGACATCGCTGGCTATCTGGCAGGAGCGCCGTAGACCCCGCAGGACCTTCCCGATCGCCGTCGCCAGGCCGCTACGCCTCTCCTCAACGCCGACCATACACTGGCCTAACACGGAGCGGGACACCTAGCCCGTATCCGGAAAACTAAGGGCAGCCACCGACGGAGGTGCGGTTGCCGTACGACGAAATACCGAAGATCCTCCGCCGCCGACGACGACGCCAAGACGAAACCTTAGGGACACGACGCAAACCAGTCAGTGGCCTGACGACGAAACCTGGCGGATCGAAGTAGACCTGACGACGAAACGTGGAATAGCGGAACAAACCGACGTAGCTGTGACCCGACGCCACGACCTAACTGCAACACAAGACGACAGACTAGCGTCGTCGACGTTCTTATTGACGGCCACATCGTCACAGCTCTTCTCGACACCGGAGCCGACAATTCTGGCATCAGTGGGCCGTTGTCATGAAGCTGGAGAAAGTTAGGACAGCCTGGGAAGGCCCCGAAATCCTGACAGCTGGAGGACACCTAGTAAATCCCGAGGGAATCTGCACAGCGCGACTCACCATAAACAACCGGATTTATCCCGCAAACTTCGCAGTGCTGCAGCGTTGCTCGAGAGATGTCATCGTTGGTGTGGACTTCTTAAGCCATCATGGTACAGTCATCGACCTGATATCCAAGTCGAAAACACTGTCCACGGAAAAAGCACTGCCGCCGCACACACCGCCAGGAAAGCACACCTTGAATGTGCTGGACGACCAGGTCACCATTCTCCCTTGCTCCAGCGTCATCATTTCCGTGGGCACTCAGAAATCAGCAGACCTGAAAGGCGTCGTTGAATGAGACCAGCACTAATTGGTTAACAGCGAGAGTTGCGTCGCAAGGGGAATAGCCGAGCTGCAGAGAAGGAAAGCAAAAGTGATGCTCACAAATTTCGGCAACGAGTACAAGCACGTGAACAAAGCTACGACGGTCGCCTACATCGAAGAAATCGTGGAAGCCACCACTGCTTTCGCCCTCACCGAATCTTCCGAGCCTACTCCGACAAACCAAGCTCCTTAACCAGCTTTCGAATTCAATCCCAGCCTTCCGAAGCATAGGCAATAACAGCTCAAATCCCTGCTCTTGCAATATAAGGAATGCTTTTCGTCGTCTTCAAGGATTCGGCAGACCCGTCACAAAGTATCGCATCGTTACAGAGGAAAATGCCAGACCACACCGTCAGCGCCCGTACAGAATTTCGATGCGAGAACGCGAGGCCGCAAAGAAACAAGTCGAAGAAATGCTACGCGACGACATCATCCAGCCATCCAAAAGTCCATGGGCGTCACCTTTGGTGTTAGTGAAGAAGGACGGAACGCTACGATTATGCGTCGATTATCGCCGCCTGAACAAGATCAAGAAGCAGGACTTGTACCCTCTCCCACGGATAGACGAAACCCTGGATCGACTCCACAACGCCCGGTACTTTTCGCCGATGGACCTCAAGACCAACTACTGGCAAATACAAGTCGATGACAGAGACCGACAAGAGACTGCCTTTATAACACCAGACGGCCTGTTCGAGTTCAAGGTCATGCCCTTTGGTCTGCTCGGCACCTGCGAATTTTCAAGGCGTCATGGATACAGTACTGGTCGGCTTTAAATGGCAGACGTGTCTCGTATACTCAAACTTCGACGAACACATCCGGTGCCTTGAATCTGTACTTGAAGCAATCAAGACCTGCGGACCCACGGAAAACAGACGCCATCACTACCTTCCGGCCACCCACTGACAAGAAGGCCGTACGCCAATTTCTCGGCTTGTGCACCTACTACAGACGCTTCGTCAAGGAATTTTCGCAAATAGACGAGCCGCCAATGCACCTCACGACGACCGCCGTGCCATTCAAGTGGGAAACTGCGCAAATCTAAGCATTTCAAGAACTGAAACGACGCATTTCAGATACCTCCAATACTAGTGTATTTCGACAAATACGCCGATACGGAAATCCACACCAACGCAAGCAGAGTAGGACTCGGTGCAGTCCTTGTGCAGAAGACAGACGGGCTGGAAAGGGTCATCAGTTATGCTAGCAGGTCGCTGCCAAAGGCAGAAAGCAACTATTCTGCAAAAGAAAAGGAGTGCCTGGCCATCATCTGGGCTACATCGAATTTTCACCCCTACGTTTACGGCCGGCCCTTCAAAGTTGTGAGCGACCACCATGCCTTGTGTTGGCTAGCTAACTTGAAGGACCCTTCAGGTCACCTAGCACGGTGGAGCCTGAGACTTCAATAATTCGACATTACGGTTGTTTACAAGTCCGGAAGAAAACACGCCGACGCTGACTGCCTGTCTCGCGCCCCCGTCGACCCACCGCCGCAGGACGACCACGAGGATGACTTCTTCTTGGGAACCATGAGTGCCGACGTCTTCATCGAAAGACAGCGAGCGGACCCAGAACGCAGGGGCGTAGTAGAATACCTCGAGGGCAGGACCGCTGTTGTTCCGAAGGTATTCAAGCGAGGACTGGCGTCGTTTTTCTTGCGAGACGGCGTTCTCCTAAAGAACTTCGCCCCTTCGAACCAACCACCCTATCCTGATGCCTTCAGCATTGACACTAGGAGTCCTCTAGGCCCTACACGATGACCCGACGGCTGGACACCTCGGTCCTTCCCGCACGCTCGCAAGAATACAGGAAAAGTACTAGTGGCGACACCTTGCCGCCGACGCCGCTCGCGATGTAAGCGACATGGCGAGACTGCCAGCGACGCAAGGCACCGCCGAAATGACCAGCAGGCTTTCTTCATCCCATCGAACCACCTCGACGACCGTTCCAGCAAATCAATATGGACCTACAGGGGCCGTTCCCTACTTTGACTTGCGGAAATAGATCGTCGTCGCTACCGACTACCTCACTCGTTTCGCCGAAACAAGGGCCTTACCTAGAGGCAGTGCCGCCGAGGTAGCGGAGTTCTTTGTTGAATACATCGTCCTGCGTCACGGCGCCCCAGAGGTCCTCATCACCGACAGATGCGGAGCTAACTCAGGCGATCTTGAGATACAGCCAGACAAGCCACCGCCGGACCACCGCCTACCATCCTCAGACCAATGGCCTCACCGAGCGTCTAAACAAGACCATCGCCGACATGCTGGCCATGTACGTGGACGTCGAGCACAAGACGTGAGATGCCATCCTTCCGCACGTGGCGTTCGTATATAACACGGCAGTGCAAGAAACGACGTAGCTGTTGCCGTACAAGTTTGGGTATGGAAGAATCCTGGCAACCAAGCTTGACGCAATGCTGCCAGCTAAAACCGACGGAGACAGTGTCGACGTCGCCACTTATTTGCAACGCGCTGAAGAAACTCCACAGCTCGCCCGCCTGCGTATCAAGAACCAGCAGAGGATCGACAGCTGTCACTATAATCTTCGGCGACGCCACATCGAATACCATCGCGGTGATCGTTTGTGGATCTGGATACAGATACGCCGACGTGGACTCAGTGAAAAGTTTCTTCGGCGATACTTCGCGCCATACAAGGTGCTACGACGTCTCGGTGCCCTGGACTACGAGGTTGTCCCGGACGGCATCACAAACTCTCAGTGGCACAGCGCACAACCTGAAGTCGTTCACGTCGTGCGCCTCAAGCCATTTTAAGCGCGTTGAGGAACGTGGAGACTCTGATTTTGCTTCCTTCATCATTGTTGTTCTTTTGTGTTACATGCATATTTTTTACTTCAATGTTCTCTTTTACGCATCGGGACGATGCTTTTTCAGAGGGGGGCATTGCCACGACCGCTTCTTGTTTTATTTTGATGTGTTCGGGTTTGACCCGCAAGGACGGTTAGCCGCGCTTGACGCTGACTGCACCGCAGTGTTCGAGAAGCTTTGCGATTGTAGTAGGTCATTTCGTTAACATTGCTCGCAGGACCTGAATGGTCATGATTATTCCAGAGCTTGTGCGACCACCAGTGATAACGCTGGAAAGCTCGATGCGTGATGTATTAAAGGCAGCGCGTCACAGCCAAGATCAGTTTTTCGACAGCCGACGCTCTGTTCGCCGCTATTAGTGTGCAGTGTGTATCGCTGTAGCTTAATTTTCAGTTTCCCGAACACAAGTTTCGCCAAATAAAGAGTTTCCTCTCGGACACGCACACTACTGCCTTCGTCGAAGTCACGACCACGAGACAATATATGACGTGGCGCTAGTTTTCTTATAAACTGATGATATTTTCAGAAGTTATTTTTGTGTTCAATGATACCGGAGGCACAGCGATGGTATGCCTGTTACGGCAGTGCTTATTTACATTAAGATGGTTGTGCTGCGTTTGGCCGACGTGGTAATGCGCCGTGGCACGCGGAATAAGATCACTATGGCGTAGACGCCGACAATGATATGTACAAGTTAATGCGCCCACAGCGCAGTTTGCTTTGTCTTTCTTTTAAAGAATCGTAGTCACGACAGTGGAGGAGAGCACAATTTCTTCGTCTACAATGCTCATGCCAGACAGCGTTGCACAATGCCAAACATCATAGCACGCCTTAGGCGCTGGATAAAAACAAGTTCAGGCACGCGATTGCCAAATCCCCTCCCAAGGAAGGATACCAAATCGGGGGATGAAGGCAACGCCCGCACAAACGGTGTGGTAAGAGAACGGTGAACGAGCGTCGGCGACGTGTGGTGCTCGGCGTGCGGTGCCGAATTTGAAGTGCGCGGGCTCCCCGTGATGATGATCAGCGTGCGGGGCCGATAAGGAAAGGCGCGCGTGGTGCGCGGGCCAAGAAAACGCAGCTCGAGCGACGAGGAAGAAGGAGCTGGCCTGGGAAGACTGAGGACGAACTCGACGAGAGCGCATGAAGTTCTGGCTCCGTTCCGGCTTCGCCATCATCGCGGCCTCCTGAGCTGGGCCTCGCCCCGGCTCCTGTGACCGGCCTACCGTCCTTGGCTCGGGCTTCGTCCCGGGCAGATCTTCCTACCGGGTCCACACCCGGGTGCCGTCCACGAGCCTGGGCCACGCCCCGGTGCTCGTCTCCAACCTGGGAGCCTCGCCTGATGCTATTCATGGGGCCGCCAGAGCTGTTCTTGAGCCGGGGCCACAACCGGCGCTGTTCCGACACCCTGGCTACGTCACCGTGCTGACGTGCTGCCATGGCCGTGCCAAGGTTCGCCGCAAGCCCGAGTGCGTCGATTTCTTCGGACCCGCCACCGCACCGCAAGTCCGACGCCCGCAGACTGTGAGTGCGCGTGACTGAGGGCTTGTAAATAGGCTATAAGATATGTTTCTGTTCGTTGTGTACATGTTTGGTCTCACGTCCTGGTTCGTGTCATAGTAAACTTCCCTGTGTCTCTTGGAGCGTACGTCGTTCGTCTGGCCAACCTGCGCCCACATTCAGACCCCCACAATTTTGGTGAGCCTGCCAGGATCGGCTTTACCATCTTGCCGAGTGCCAACGGGCGAGGCGCACCAATGGATATAGAGAGGCTACACGCGATCGGAAAGGACATGGGTCTAACAGGTTCCGCGCTACAGGAATGGGTTGATGCGGAGCACGTTATTGAAAGGGACCTCGAGCAGCAAGAGAAGATAGAACTGGAGGAGAGACGGCCACAAGCTGAGGAGCGCGTTCTGCAGCTGAAGCTGAAGCTACAAGAGCAGGCGACTAGTTCGAACGCGGGAGAAAGTGGCCGGCCGGTGAGTGACGACGCAGCGTCACCAGCTGTAATGGATAGCTGTAGCCCGCACAAGCTGTCGCCACCCTTCAACGAGATGCGAGATGACCTCGACGCATATCTGCAGCGTTTTGAGCGCGTCGTGGTGTCTCAGGAGTGGCCTCGGAGCAAATGGGCCTTATCGGGGGAGGCTTTATCCGTCATTAGTCGACTTGACTCAGCTTCCGCCTCTGACTATGATCAGGTGAAGACAACACTGGTGTTAAGGTTCCGGTACACCGCTGAAGGATACCGCAAGAAATTTCGTAAGGCGAGACCAGAGGACAAGGAGACGGGTCTGCAGTATGCTTCTCGCATAGCAGGTCATTTTGACCGTTGGATCGAACTTGCAAATGTCGAGAAAACGTATGACGCTCTTCGCGACGTAATGACTGCAGAACAGTTCATGAAGGGATGTTCTCCCACTCTTAGGGTATTTCTGAAGGAGCGGAATTGCAAGAAGTTGAACTCGTTAGCACAGAACGCTGATTGCTTCCTAGAAGCTCAAGATCTGTTCAATTTGGGCAAGGACAAGCTAATGAAGGAGAGCTCAGCAGATGCTCGTAAAACAGAGACCGCGAAGCGGCAGTTCAAGAGCCAGAGTCTGTGTTTCCTGTGCAATGAGTCAGGACACAGAGCGTCTGAATGTTGGTCTCGGACGAGAAATAACCAGTCAGCAACAGGCTGGTCGAGTGGCAAGAACGGTTTGTCTGCGGAAGCAACTAGAACCCAGGAAAGGCGGCTGGCGTCATCTATGTTGTCGCCCAAAGAATTAGGCGGCACTGCTGTACCGGAGATACCAGAGGATGGGTAGGTCGTGCTTCAGAATGGGGAGACTATTCCAGTCGTGAATACCACGTCCACACCTACCCCAACTGCGGCTGACGTCGGAACTCTACCTGTGCCGAAAGGATTGCTCGAAGGCAAGACAGTATCTGTTCTTCGAGATACGGGATGCAACACCGTAGTAGTATACGAGAAAGACTTGTCCCGGAAGAAATGTTTACAGGTACCACAAGGCCTGTTTTCTTGCTCGATAGAACCGTGCACTACTTGCCAGACGCAATAGTCTATCTGGACACGCCGTTCTTTACCGGTATCGTGCGAGCTAAATGCATGAAGAACCCGCTGTATGATGTCGTGTTAGGCAACATCGAAGGTGTCCGGTGTGCGGAGCAGGGATATTGGCACAATTCTCAGCAGCGTCGTGGGAGTCAGCAGGATAGCGGACCGGAGGTCGTCACGAAGCCCGCTAACTTGCCCGTGCACAGAATCGCGGACGATAAGCACGGTGATGTCGGGAAGGGTTCATGGTACCTACCAGCGGCCGAAGAGACAACTTGCACGCCTCGTGGAACCGAAGATCGAGACCCACTCGTTGACAGCGCCGCAGCAGCAGAAGGGACACGCGCCACATCCTGTCTACCTGTTCTTAAAGCCACTGTCACAACCATGGATAAAATGACTCGAGGAATACCAAAGAAGTGACCCGTCATTACGGCGTTGTTACGAAAGCGTTGGTAAACAGGTAATGGTAAATAATCGGGAAACACGCTACTTTCTTGCCGATGGAATATTATATGGGAAGCACAAGCTACTGTCGGAGAAGGTCCTCGAGCAACTGGTTGTGCCGAGACAGCTGCGAGAGACGGTGCTCAAGCTCGCCCACGAAGGAACCCTCGCCGGTCATCAAGGGATCTCCCGAACAACTGACCGCATCCTTGCCGAATTTTACTGGCCAGGAGTTGAATCGGAAACCAAGAGGTTTATGAAGTCCTGCGATATCTGTCAGTGGACTGTCCTGCGCCATGTAGTCGGTCGAGCTCCGCTTGATACCATGCCAGTCATTGAGACTCCGTTTTCTCGCGTGGGCATCGACATCGTCGGCCCTTTGTCACCGACCTCGTTCAAGGGCAACAGGTACATCCTAACCATGGTGGACTTTGCGACGAGGTATCCAGACGCCATTGCACTACCTTCAATGGAAAGCAAGATCGTGGCAGAAGGACTAATGGAAATGCTGTCTCGAGTGGGATTACCGTGCGAAATAGTAAGTGACCGCGGGACAAGCTTCATGTCGTCGGTAATGAAGGAGTTCAGCCGACTACTATCAATTAGGCAATTACCGACAACCCCATATCATCCGATGACCAATGGGTTGGTGGAGCGATTCAACGGCACGTTGAAACGCATGCTCAGACGAATGTGTCAGCAGTGCCCGAAGAATTGGGACCGCTACCTCGGGCCCCTTCTCTTCGCTTATCGAGAGGTGCCACAAAAGAGTACTGGGTACTCGCCGTTCGAGTTACTCTACGGCCGGCACGTTCGTGGTCCCATGACGATTTTGAGAGAACTGTGGACAAACCCAAAGCTGGATGACGTGACCAAGTCGGCCTACGAATATATCATCGAATTGCGGGAACGACTCCAACAAACCTGCCAAATTGTGTCTCAGGGCCTTGCGAAGGCACACGTTCGCCAGAAGAGCTATTATGATCGCAAGGCGAAGAAACGGGACTTATGCGTGGGGGACAAAGTTCTCGTGCTGCCCGCGGATCACAACAAACTGATCCTCACATGGAAGGGCCCTTTTACTGTGATAGAGAAGAAGAGCCCAATGGATTATGCTGTCGACCTTGGTCACAGAACCACTGTCTTCCACATCAACATTCTCAAAAGGTATAAGCTGCGGAAGGCCACTGACATGTCCACGACGACAGCTGCTGCTGTGACGTCAATTAACCAAATGGAAACTGAGATCGCGGAGAATTCACTTCATGCCCCACTCGTGCAAACGCAGAATTGGCGAGACGTGACTGTAGGCTCTAACCTTACTAAAGACCAGCGGAAACAAGTAGAGGAGTTGCTTGAAACATATCAAGACATATTCTCTGATTTGCCAGGAAAAACCGATGTGCTACAGTGCTGCCTCAAGCTAACGGCGGATATACCCATTCATGCCAAACAATATCCGATGCCATTCGCAGTTAAAGAAGCCGTGGAAAAAGAGATCCAAGAGATGTTGCGCTTAGGCATCACTGAAAAATCAACATCTGCTTATCAGGCACCGATTGTTGTCATCAAGAAAAAGGACGGTACGATGCGCCTGTGCATTGACTTTCAACAGCTGAATAGTGTAGTCGTGCCGGATTCGCAGCCGATACCGCGACCCGACATGATGTTCGCACAACTCACGGGACGTCAGTATTTTTCGAAATTCGACTTTACGAAAGGATACTGGCAGGTGCCGATGTCGAGCGCATCCAGAGAGTTTACAGCATTCGCATGAGATTCGGGCTTGTACCAGTTTCGATTCATGCCGTTCGGCATTAAGACTGCACCCGCCGTATTTAATCGGCTGATGAGACAGTTTGTTGGCGCCATCCCTCACGTATACTACTATTTTGACGATGTTCTCGTCGCCACCAAAACACGGGAGGAACATCTGGCGACTTTACTTCAAATATTTGAGCGCGTACGAGCCGTCAATCTCACTGTAAAGCCCAAGAAAAGCGAGATAGGATCCCTGACGACAAGTTTCCTTGGCCACGCTGTAGGACAAGGCATGTTACAGCCAGTGAACGAAACATCGCAGAAAATTGCGTCTGCCAAGCGGCGGGAAACTAAAAAAGAACTCCGTGCTTTTCTAGGCCTTATTGGCTATTATCGGGAGTTTGTACCAAACTATGCAGAGCTCGCCCATCCTCTCACAGAACTCACGCGGAAAGGATGCCCGAATAAACTTGACTGGAGGGACATCCACCAGAATGCATTTGAAAGGCTCAAGGGGGTGCTATTACAACACCCTATATTAAGAGCACCCGATCTCGAGAAACCCTTCGTATTGCGCACTGACGCATCGTCAAAAAGTCTCGGGGCCATACTTCTGCAAGAGCACAACGGACACTTACATCCAGTGTCCTACGCCAGCAGGAAACTTCTACCACGCGAAGCGGCATATTCGACCATCGAATGCGAATGCCTCGCCATTGTGTGGGGTGTCCAGAAGTTCCATGTCTGCCTCTATGGTCGGCCTTTCATCTTGCAGTCTGACCACCAACCGCTCAGATACATCAACTCGGCTCGACAAGTAAACACACGGATACTCCGTTGGAGTTTAGCGTTGATGGACTATGACTTATATACGAGGCTCTGATAATGTCGGTGCAGACTATATGAGCCGAAGGTCCAATGGTGTAGAGTAGTCTGTCCACGTGCTGGACGAGTGGTGTAAAACCGCATCGACGTTTCACTTATTTAGACACTTTGTTACGCTTTGTGAGTGTATCCGCTCTTGCCTTGTCTTGCCGCCTCGCTCATCTTGAACTGGGGGGAAGTGTGGTAAGAGGACGGTGAACGAGCGTCGGCGTCGTGTGGTGCTCGGCGTGCGGTGCCGAACTTGAAGTGCGCGGGCTCCGCGTGATGATGATCGGCGTTCGGGGCCGATGAAGAAAGGCGCGCGTGGTGCGCGGGCCACGAAAACGCAGCTCGAGCGACGAGGAAGAAGGGGCTGGCCTGGGAAGACTGAGGACGAACTCGACGAGAGCGCATGAAGTTCTGGCTCCGTTCCGGCTTCGCCATCATCGCGGCCTCCTGAGCTGGGCCTCGCCCGGCTCCTGTGACCGGCCTACCGTCCTTGGCTCGGGCTTCGTCCCGGGCAGATCTTCCTACCGGGTCCACACCCGGGTGCCGTCCACGAGCCTGGGCCACGCCCCGGTGCTCGTCTCCAACCTGGGAGCCTCGCCTGAAGACGCGTGTACTTAAAAGATATAGAACAAAACAAGAGCGTGAATTATTTGAAGCATATGTCATCAACAAGTTGGGCAGCAGATGCATCAGCAAGCTGTCTCTTGACCTATTTTCATGTGAAATAGACTATCTCGATGATTAGTGCGGTAGGCCATTTTATCTGGTTTTATCTGGTTTTACTATGTGGCAGTGTTAGAGGTAACACGTGGTGCTTTTCATAGCTTTATATTTGCAATCGACGCAAAATAAAGTTCAGTTGCGAGTGCGCCTCTTTCCTGTCATCTTTCTTACCAATTCGTACGCGGCGCTACACCCAAAAAACTGCAATGAAATACACACACTTTCTGCGCTATTAGCATTGTCTGATGACTGGGCGTTATTTTCCTCTTCTGCCACGCTATATTACCTATCTTGACGCGATTCCTCGCTTGACATGACGCCTGTATAGAGTGTTTTTGTGAAGGAGTTGTGAAGCAGGTCTTCCACCAGCGTGGCACTCTGGTGGAAGACCCGACCGCCACGCAGAGGGCGCGGGTTAAAATCCCATCCGATCCTAGAAATTTGTTTTTCATTTCATTTTTTCTTATATCACGCGATAGCGGTCACCGGCGGCGGAGGACAGCTATGGTGCCAAAGTCAGCTATTCTGGTCTCATAACAGCTTCTGCTGTAACAAACTTCAGCGCCGAGAATGCCCTCTCCACATCGGCCTGCGTGACAGGCGCGCGAAAGTCCGCTTACGTTACTATAAACATCTCTGGTTGCCACTGTTTTCGTTTTTCGCACAATTTCAACATATCTTTGCTTTAGAATTCTTGCCTGAGGTACGCGCTAATACTGTACCCTGAGATATGCATAACTGCTCACGTTGCATGAGCTCAGTTGTTCCGGATTGCGAAGTTTTCTCGTGAACAGAAAAACGATTGAAGAAATTTCGGTCTCACTCCGGAACAAAAGAATAGATAAAGTTTCCGTTGCGTTTTCGTTCCGGTCAAAAATATCGTTTTTTTGGGGTTTTTCGTTTTCGGTTTTCGTTCCGTTCCGACACCCTGATGTCAGCTACAGAGGGGCAATGAGACTGGTAGCAAGCTGCCTTCTTTTTCTCAACCGGGAGCTGCATGCGTCGCTGGGTTCACAAGTCTCCGTTCAGGAACCTGTGCATACGCACGACAGCAAAAGCGCCTGCAAGCGCCACGAACAACCGCCAAGCGTGGTCAGGCCCGACGCTGACACGCAGACTATATTGAAATCATACCAAATCGAAAACAAAATTGGCTGGCGAGGATCCGAGATGTGCATAACTACAGTCATGAATTCGGAATCAATCCTTTACTGCCACTACACCGACTGACGAGAATGGAGAGAAAGCCAAACTCGGACCACGTGAATTTGCGCGCATGGTCCTTTGTTTTGCTTAAGCGAGAACGCGTACCGTGGCAGGCTTAACCTGCAACGCTACAATGTGGCATTTTTGTTCGACATCTGCTGCAACCGCGTGAGCGGTCGATGGTCTGTAATGAAAATGAATGGCGCGCACGTCTAATATCACGAACTTTTCTCTACATCCGAAACCATGCATGCGCGTTCCTTTTCTCGCATACTGTAGGCTTGTTCAAGAGCTCAACACTTTCGGCTGACGTACGAGACTGGATGCTTGTGCCCGTGATGGTCTTCATGGCTTCAAGCTACACCCACTGCTTTTCCGCTTGCGTCGCATTGCACAAGGAAAGCTTTGAGTGGGCCCGGCTACGAGAACATATATGCTTGATAGAACAGCCTGCAGGGAATTAATTGCAGCGTGTTTTGCTTCAGCCCCTTTTACACAATCAGGGGCGTCTTTCTTTACTGAGTCAATAAGGGGGCTAGCAACCTATGAAAAACGCTTGATATAGTGTTCTAAATTGATTGCCATTCCTAGAAAAATTGTGAAGGTCCATTTGGAATCTGGCCCCCTGAAGACCCTGATCGAAAGAACATTCATCTGATGCGGGGATATGAATTTTCCACAGCCACCTAAATGGGGTAACATCTGTTCGACAGCCTCTTTCATCAGTCATTCTTGCAACGGCGAATATTTGTTAGTTTTACATCTAATGACGTTCAACTTGTGGGAACTGCGCGCATCAGATATCTACACGTGCTGCGCAGTGGGTGTGCGCGCTGGCCACATGCAGGCAACAAAAGTGGCCGCGGACACTCTACGTGGGGACTTGGCGACAGACTGGCAGGGAGCTAGCGTGCGTGCGGTGTGCGCCCGTAGAGGCGCAGGATGATGACAAGAGTGGTAGCTGTCATCTCAGTTGTAATCGCGTGCCTAACATTTTGAGTTCTTAGTACTAGTAAACGTTATTTTTCCGAGATTCATCATCAGGGGTTGCCACCCGTGTTTGGCCAGACGGCCTGAACCCCACAATTGGCGCCCAGCGTGCAAATGGACACGTCTGACCAGCAAGGAAGGAGACAGCGTTGAACCGCCTTCTAGAGGCGATGGATCGAATGGACGTCGCAACCGCAGCGTACTGCGCGGCGCGGGGAGACTACAAATCCGCAGCCTACTGCGCAGCGAGGGACATTACTGTCCCGACCGTTGTTTCGGGACGATGGCCGGCGCCCCGGGTTCACAACCAGGCGCGCCGGCACAAGAGCCTAAGGTCGAGATGGGCGACGACTCAAAGATGACAAACGCCGACTGCTGTGAGCTGAAAATGTGCCATGAGGAATTCGATGCGAACGGGGACGGTGAAGATACCTGTGGGGACGCCTATAGTGAGGGCGCCGTGGAAATTTTGGCGGTAGGAGAGGCCAGGACACCAAACGGCGAGGACGCCGGCAGAGAGGCCGAGTGGGTCATGACCATGCATCCTGGCGACGACCACAACGTGGACGCTGACGCGGAGAAGGACCGGACCGCTGCGACAAAGGAGAACGTGAGCAGGGAAAAGCCGAGACCTCCCGAGGATGCTGACGCCGTGGCAGAGACCACGAGAAAGGTTGCAGACGCAGCTGCGGCGGAGGCCACCGAGGATTCCGCTGAGGGCGCTAAAGCTGTGCTCGAGCAGGCCGTTACGCCATAGAGGGAGATTGCAACAAGACGGTGAGGTGGGCTAGTCCTGTCAAGTTCTTAAATCTTCAGTCCTCGTTTTATGTGCGCTTAAAAGCTTTGTTCTTTAAACATGAAGAGGGAGATTGCCGGCAAGGCAGCGAAAACGACGGCAAAGGCGAGCTCGGCGTGCGTTTGAAGGGCTGGTCAGCACTACAAGAGAGGCCGATTGCGCTGAGCTGTACTGTGGGCGCGGCAAGGTGGCGTCCGCCAAGGTTACCTCTCCGAATAGGACGCCTGGCGCGCGCTGTTGCTGCTGCGTCACGAACCGGATGCGCGAGCCCAGTGGCACTCTGGGCAAGTTTAAGGCCCAGACCAGGGATGCCGTGGAGGCAACCCTCAGGCGATACCAGGATACCGCTGCCAAAGCAAATACGGCAGTTGGCAAGGTGAAAAAGAGGACGACATCGTCCTCAAGAGCGACATCGCCGGCGAGGTCGACGGCAGCGGCTAATGTCGCTGCCTCCTGCGGCCGACGACATCGGCCATTGTTGCTGCCTCCTGCGGCATCGACAGTGGCCGATGCTGCAGGAGGAAGGAAAGATAATAGCCAACAGCGAACTTAACTTTTTATTTTTCACAGAGGGGGAATGCGTGGGAACTGCGCGCATCAGATACCGACACGTGCTTCGCAGTGGTTATGCGCGCTGCCCACTTGCAGGCTACAAAAGTGGCCGCGGACACGCTGCTCGGGTACTTGGCGACGGACTGGCAGGGAGCGAGCGCTGTGCGTCGGAAGCGGCGTTGGATGATGTCAAGAGTGGTGGCTGGGAGCACAGTCTTTCTAATCGCGCGCTTCACCATTTCATGGTCTTAGTACGAATAAATGCTTTTTTTCTGTGATTCATCATCAGCGGCTGCGTCCCGTATTTGGCCAGACGGCCCGAACCCCACAAACTTGTCCACTTGAAGTGTTAACTCGACATCATGAGTCATAAAAAAGGTTTGACCGGGTTCCTTTGAGAACACTTGCTTCTGCTCAGTTATTAAAGGGGCCTTGCAATTCTTTTTTAGAAATGTCCAGAAATTTTGGACAGTGCCCCTACAGCTTTTTCTCGAGCTTCACTGCAGTACGCCACCTTAAATGAATGGGTGGTGTTTTAAAACACTGTGTCTCATAAAGCGGTCAAGTTTCAAGAAGTGTAAATTAACACCGATTAGAGAAGGCTGTCTTTGAATGACATACGCAGAAATGGAACTTGGCCGTTACTAGAGTTACTGTACATGCTACCTTTAGGTTCCAGAGTTGCGCATAGGTCCAGCTAGCAACCACAGCTATGCGATGAAGTCGCACTCCGTTTTTGCAGGCGACATGCCTACCGTGTCGCCGGTTGTCTGGTGTGTTGAATACCGGCGATAAACATTGACTATCGATGACAACTGTTACTTCAGTTCGCTGAGCGATGTCCTCGAAAAATACAAAAAATTGGCATGAGCGTCAGCTACTCCACAAAGCATGGTTGCTAGCGGCGTTTGGAAGACAGATGCGCAACTCTGCTACCTAAAGGTAGCATATACAGTAACTGCAGTCGTTACTAAGTTGCAGCGAGATCTCGTGAGACCATGCGGTGAAGCCACATGCCAGGGGGTTCTACTACACTATCTTCCCAGAGAGGGCAAACTGAATCGAAATGCGCGAAGGTGGAACTGTAAAACGATTGAAAACGGTTCGCGTTGGTATTGCAATGACAAAAGAAGTACCGTTCTGCTTTTGTGCGAACGTGCAACGTTTTAGGAGGTCGAGAGAGGGAGAGCAAGAGATTGCGCGCGTGCGAGATTTGTGTGCGCGTGCTTGTTGCTTCTTCCGTTAGCGCATTGTGTTGTGATCGTACGTCCATTTGCGCAAGTAAGCTTCCATCCAAGCGCGTATGACTTTACTTGTGTGTGCAAAAGGCTATCGTGTGAACATGCTCAATGGTGCCTATGTGTGTCTGAATTGCTGTGGCTTCAAGTACATTGAGGTGAGGATTATTGTGTAGAGGAGCATAGATAAGATCGATTAGGCTGTAGAGAGGTATTAATAGTACATCACCGTTAATTGAAGTGAATTATAACGGCTTAGGGTGAATTAAGGCACGCATTAATGCTTAGTGTAATAAAGAGAAAGTGGATTACGGAGGATTAATGTGTGGGGCACTGTGCAGAACTTCATGTCAGAGAAGTTGAACGCAGATCAAGGTGGACACTAATGCGTAGACTGGTATAGAGAGGATGGATGAAGGTGGATTAAGGTACGGAGCAGTATGAGGTCGTACATCAAACTTGTGATCCATGGTGGCCTAATGTGGATTAAAGTACGGAATAGTGCGTAAAGTTGAATAAAGCAAATGCATTCAGGTGGATTTTGGTGTCAAGCAGCATGGTATACACCCTATATGTTTTTTGAAGTGTAACAAAGTTTCCTAAGGTGGATAAAGTGTGAAGGGTTATATCGAGGATCGATTAAGGTGGATTGAGGTGCGGATTAGGGTGTAGAATAATAAAAAAGGTGGATTAGGGCGGAATAAGGTGCGATACGATATGGAGTACTATATCAATCTTATTTGAAGTGACTCAGGGTGGCTAAGGTGGAATAAAGTGTGGAGTAGTAGGTAGAGGATGGAGTAAGGTGGATTTTGGTGCAGATTAGGGCGTATATTTTTACAGAAAAGGTAGATTCAGTGGCTATACGATATGGAGTACTATATCAATATGATTTGAAGTATACTTAGAAATATAATTAGGGTGGATTAAAGTGTGGATTAAGGTGTTCAATAGTGTAAATAGGTAGGTTAAGGTGCGATCTGGTTCAGAATACCAAATCAAAATCATTTGAAGTGAGTCAGACTGGCTTAGGGTGGATTGAGGTGTGGAGTACAATGGAGATGATACATTATGTGGATTAAGGGGTCGATTAGGGTGTACAATAGTTTAGAAAAGACAGATTAATGTAGATTAAGGAATGCAAGAAAATGAAGTGTGGCATAATTGTTTCCTTAGGTGGATCAAACTGGCTTAAGGTGGATTAGGCTGTGGATTAACGTTGGCATTAGAATAATGAAGATGGATTAAAGTAAATCAAGTCATGGAAAAGAATGTAGCCTTGGATAATTGTAATTTGATGTAAATCAGAGCGGCGTAAGGTATAATAAAGTGTGAAGTAATGTAGAGAGGATGGATTAAAGTGGGTCAAGGTAGCGATACGATACGATATGGAGTATTATATCAATGTTATTTCATGTAAATCAGAGTGGCGTAAGGTGGATTAAAGTGTGGAGTAAGGTAAGGTAGATTGAAGTGTGGAGCTTTTCGTTTTTTTTTAAAGCATCCATATTTACAATGAAACGCATAGACGAAAATATGAACGCTCCTGTCAACTGGTCGCTCTATCTTGCACATTCTGTAAGCACCAATGAATGGTTTCCTGTGTAGTGTTTTTTCCCGAGCGGTGGCGATTTCTGACAGCGACTCAAAGATAGCGGTTCACTTGGTTCGTTCGCGACAATGGCAGACAACCCAGTAGCGAGATCCTCTCGGAGATGTTCTTTGGAAGACTCTGTTGCGGCCGCAAGCTATTTTTCCGCTGTTTCTAGCAGACGTGACTCTGACGATGATGCCCAACCATGGAAATATAGTTCGGAGGATAAAAAAAAATCGGCAGATCCCACGCAGTGTGGGAATTGATGTAATGCGAAGCAGCCAACAAAGAGATGCATACATCATCTTCTTTGTCAATGAGGCTAATGAAGTCATTCATGGCGTGACATCTAGTTCGCTATATATCGCGAGATTGTCATACATACATGCGTGTACAATCTGGTGTATGCCTTGCTAATGAAACATATATTCTGCTACATATATAGGATGCGTGACTTGCTATTTATGTTCGGTACTCCTGTCATGCCATACCAATTTAGGTATATATCCAGTTAACAAAATGGCCGCGAGTGCACCATGTTGGGTAACAGGTGTCTCAGCTTGCGATTGCTTCTGCGCAGAGCTGATCGACGGAGCGATCAAGGCGACGGTGAGTTAAGGCAAATTTATATACATATATACAGAGGCTTTACATATTCGGCGCTGGGGCCGACAGCTTATTGGGCTCGCACAGCGGTGCGACGACGACCCGGGACTTCTTCGTTCGCTGTCTCGCTGTCTCTCTCTCTCCGCGCAGCTTGGTTCTTTTATAGCCTTGGGCGATCGCTTGCATCAGCCAGGAGCGCGAAGCCTCCAATCAGGAACCGCCGTTGGTCGCTGGCTCGAACCGGATCCGCGGATGAGAGGGCTTGCCGCACGTTGCGGGAGAGATTTCCTTCGGTTGCGTCAGACGCAGCTCCGGAGTTGCCGGGGATTGCGTAAGGCTCCCGCCTCGTTGCATCAGCTGGTGTTGACGCTAGTTGCGTCAGACGCAGCGCCGGAGTTACCGAGGATTGCGTAAGACTCCCGCCTCGTTGCATCAGCGGGTGTTGACGCTGGTTGCGTCAGACGTTTTACCAGCTTGAATGCCTTGTCGAAGCAAGGAAGTTTGGGTTGGGAGCCCTGGCATAACAGCACCCCCGCCGCCAGACAATGCGCCGGAAAGACGAGCTGCTTCCACGTGGCTCGGATGACGGGCGCGCTCGTTCGCCAGGTCCATCCAGGTTCACCTCCAGGGCCATGGGGACATTTGGCTCCACGCTTCGTTCCGTGAACAGATCCCAGTCGCCAGGCCTGATCCCGGCTCCAGTGGCTTGTCGCCAAGATATGTCGACTTGCTTTGCTCGTCTCTTCTGACGATCTTTCGTATCAGCACTTGTTGATCGTTCTGCAACTTGTCAAGAACGGTCCGACAACAGACAACACACGACACAAGCAAGTGCCCTCGTTCACCCGACAGAACACCAGACCTAAATAGAATAATACATTCCTAACTACGTTTCTGTCGAAATTTCGTTCCCTCTTTATCAAGAGGCACATGCGCGACACCAAAACTCTTAAAAGCAGAACTCAAAATATTACACGTGTAACAAACGCAGTGAAACAGAATTCTAAATAATGTTGGCCCCTTGAGATCACTCAGGACGGAAGCGCTCAGCTGAGGCCGCAACGAGGACAAAATTTGCCCCAATTTGCCAGCGAAAAACCGAAAGGATAGCCGAAGGCGGCACTGATTAGAACGCGCGACTCAATGCGTCTGCGTTCGCGTTTAGCTTTCCTTTCTTGTAACGAACGTTCAAGTTTTGCTGTTGGAGTATCATGCTCCACCTCAGTAACCGGCCGCTTTTGGACGACATGTTATTCAACCAGGTTAGAGGACAGTGGTCTGTTTCGACCACAAACTTGGAACCGGAGACATAACAGGCCAGCTTTTGAACGGCCCACACGAGGCAGGCACATTCCTTTTCAGAGGTACTATATGCCTCTTCCCTGCAACTCAGTTTTCGGCTTAAATACAAAACTGGTCTTTCGTGACCAGTGTCATCTTCCTGGCACAATATAGCTCCCATTCCGCGATCACTCGCGTCGCACTGAATGATAAAGCCCTTGGAAAAGTCGGGTGCCATGAGAACGGGTTTTTCGCTTAAGGCTTGTTTAAGCTTGCAAAACGCATTCTCTTTCTCCGAGTCCCATGTCACTTTAACTGGCTCCGACTTTCGAAGTGCGTCAGTTAGAGGGCTGGCAATGGTAGAGTAGTTTTGCACATAATGCTGATAGTATCCCGCTAGCCCTAAGAAAGCCCTTATCTCAGACTTGGTGGTTGGTCGTGGGTAGTTCACGACGGCGGCTACCTTGATCTCTGAAGGTCGACGCTGGCCACGCCCCACAACGTGTCCCAGGTAAGACACCTCGCCGCATCCTAGGTGACATTTAGCAGGTTTCGCTGTAAGACCCGCTTCTTTCAACTTGTTCAGCACGACTCGTAAATGTTCGACATGTTCGTCCCAGCTGTTCGAGAAGACGGCAACATCGTCGAGATATGGCATTGCGAACTCGGACAGGCCATTAAGAACGCGGTCCATTAGACCCGAAAAGCAATAAGGCGCATTTTTCAGTCCGAAACTCAGCATAAGTGGACGATACGTTCCGAATGGAGAAACGAACGCGGCGTAGCGGCTAGCACGCTCGGTGAGAGGGACCTGCCAATAACCTCGCACGAGGTCTAGCGTGGAAATGTAGTTTGACTTTGACGCTGTTTCCACCCTTTCCTCTAGATTTGGTATCGGATAGGTCTGGTCTCGAGTTATGGCGTTGAGGCGCCGATAATCGATGCATGGCCTAGGATCCTTTCCCGGCACTTGAACCAATATTAGAGGAGATGTATAGTCACTCTCGCCCGGTATTATGACTCCCAACTCAAGCATTCTATCGATTTCCTCTTTCATGATCTGCTTCTGCACAGGGGAACATCGATATGGCTTACTACGGATTGGTTCCTCACATGTTAGCTCGATGTCGTGCTTAATAACCGTCGTTTTTCCGGGACGGCTGGAAAACACGTCTTTAAACTCAGAAACAATCCTTCTCAAGTCCTCCTTCTGGACTTGACTTAACCTTGGCTCCAGGTTCAACTGTTCCAACATCACCTCTGAACCCCTTTCGCTGACATCGCTAGAAGTCAGAATTTCTGCTCCTTCCTCCTCTGAAGCATTCAACAGCAGATTTACGACCGCCTGACGTTGAACGTACGGTTTCATCAAGTTGCTGTGATAAATTTTGTTAGACCGCTTTCCTAATTTCACTTCGTAGTTGGTATCGGAAAGCTTCGATATTACTTTAGCGGGCCCCTCCCAATGAACCTCATGCTTGTTCTTCTTGGAAGGCCGCAGCAACATTACCTGACTTCCCACTTCGAAGGTACGTTTTTTTTGCTGATTTGTCGTAGTATTCTTTCGACAATACTTGCGCTGCCTTCATGTGGCTCTCCACAAGATCTTTTGTTTTTCCGAGCCTCTGAAGGAGGTCGAGAACATAAGCAACTACATTCGGGTCCTCATCATATCCCTTCCAGGATTCGCGTAGCATTCGCAAAGGTGTTCTTAAGCTCCGGCCATATACAAGCTCTGCGGGACTAAAGCCAGTGCTCTCATGAGGAGCAGACCTCAAAGCAAACATAGCGGGAGGAATACATGCTTCCCAGTCGCATTTGTGCTCATAACAAAGAGCTCTCAGTATACGTTTCAGAACTGAATGCATACGCTCTACCGGATTAGATTGTGGGTGATGGACCGAACTGTGCACCACCTTGATTCCACATTTATCCAAAAAGGTAGAGGTAAGGCAACTGGTGAAGACGCTGCCATTGTCACACTGAATTTCAGAAGGAAATCCGACACGCGCGAATATTGAGAGCAGAGCGTCCACGAGGTGTGGAGAATTGAGCTCCCTAAGATGTACCGCTTCTGGAAATTTCGTTGCTACACAGAGGGCAGTCAGGATGTATCGACAACCTTGCCTTGACTCCGGCAATGGCCCAACAATGTCGATAACCAGGCGCCGAAAAGGTTCTGTTATAACTGGCACAAGCTTCATGGGAGCCTTCCACTTGTCTGTGGATTTCCCCACCCTCTGACAAGTGTCGCAAGAGCGCACAAAGTCTTCTGTATCTTTCCAGCATTTCGGCCAGTAAAACTCAAGGGAAATCCTAGCCTTGGTCTTCTTCAAGCCGAGATGCCCTGCCCACGCGTTTTCGTGCGCAGGTTCCAAAAGCTGGCGATGATACTTTTGCGGTATCAAGAGTTGCTCATACCTGCGACCTTGTACATCTGTGTAGCTACGATACAATAGCCCAGATTTCTCATAAAAAGAAACATTCTTTTTCTTTACTCCCAATTTTACGCTTTCCATTAGCGCTTTTATGGAGATCTCTTCACGCTGCTCTCTAATGAGCGTCGCTCGATCAACCCTCGACAGCTCACACCAACTTTCAGCTACAGGCTTGAGCGTATTGCCCGCCTCGCCCAATGGCGCCACTTCGGTTTCTCCGACGACGGAGACGACGCTACCCGCTTCCGCTGCCGGCGGCTCGAGTAACCCACCCCGAGAGTTTTCTGTCCGAGGCTCGCTCGACTCTCTGCCAAGGTCACGCAGCTCGGCCGCTTTTGCCGGTGGTGGCGTACTACATGGAACGAGATCAAGTTCCTGTGAAAGCTTCCGCGCTTGCGATCGCGTGAGGGCCATGTACGCAACGCTGGGAAAGAACGATTTACCCTGTTCTTTGAGAAGCTGCTCCGAGTTGTTCGAAAAAAGATAAGGAAAACAATCTGGGAGAGCAGCAGACACAGCCGCTTCGGTGTGAAGCTTACCGAAAGAGCCTTCAATGATCACCGTAGCTATCGGTAAGCAAGTGCTCTGCTCCTCGGCGACTTGCCTGATCCATGCGCATTCTCCTGTCAAGTCGTTCGGAGACACTAATGCAGGATGGACAACGTCCATAGTTGCCGCTGAGTCTCGAAGTGCTCGACCCGTTTTCCCATTGACACTAATCTCCTGAATATACGGTTCTAACAACCGCATGTTCTTTTCTGATTCACGGATCGTTGCGAAAGCAACCTTTTCTTTACAATTTACCGCGATGTGCCCTTCTTTTTTGCAATTGTAACAGATTAGCGGCTTCCGTGACTCAAACGCCCGTGTAGTATCAGTGCGCTGTTTGGGAAGCTCACTCGACTTGTGCGCTTCCGTCTGCCCTTCTCTCACTGTCTCCTTCGTAAAAGACGGGTCTTTTCTGAAATTACGGTGCGGAGCAGGTTTCCGGTCATCAGGCTTTTTGAAAAGCCCTCTTTTCTCTCAGTTTTTTCAACACGCACGGCCCTACTGTGCAAGTTTCTACGAGTGTAGTACTCTTCAGCTAACTCTGCTGCCTTGCTTAGCTGTACTTCTCCAAGCTTATCCTGCAGCCAAAGCTTGACATCATCCTCGATACAGCGGTAGAATTGCTCCAATGCTATGCACTCTACTACTTTATCGCGATCGTCACAGACATCTTCGCCCTTGAGCCATTCAATTAAATCGGCTTTAAGACGAAACGCGAAGTCAACGTGTGACTCATTCCCCCTTTTTGCATACCGGAACCTTTGCCGGAAAGCCTCGGGTGACAATTTATATCTTCTCAACAGAGCCTCCTTAACCTCGTCATAGCTCTCAAACGCCTCCCTCGACAAGCACGTTATCACGTCGGATACTTCTCCGGGAAGTAGAGCTAACAGGTTCTGTGCCCAAAGAGACCGCTCGATGCCATTTCTATCGCAGACGTGTTCGAACTTTACGAGATACTTCGCCATGTCCTCGCCTACTACGAACGGTGGCAGTTGGTCCCGAATTCTATGTCCACTAGCCTGAACCGTCGCCGAAGCTACGCTAGGCGCTTGCGAACACTGACGGAGTGCCAATTCCATTCTTTTCATCTCGAGGCGCTCTTCGCGTTCCTCACGCTCGCGGCGTTCTTGTCGTTCGGCTTCTTCACGCTCACGAAGTTCTCGTCTTTCGGCCTCTTCACGCTCACGAAGTTCTCGTCTTTCGGCCTCCTCGCGGCGTTCTTTGATATCCGCCCAGGCCTCATCGACCTCCTCAGCCGTTACTCCCTCCTTCTGCATGATCTCAAGGATCGCTTGCTTTCGCTTCGCACGGCCGAAAGTAAGGCCGAGTTCTTCACAAATTTCGATGAGTTCCTTCACTTTAAGGTTCTCCATCGTTCACACTAGCCTCTTGCTATTTGCCCTCGTTAGAATCTACTTGCCGTATCTCCTATAAGTCTACTAGAAAGACACGCAAGCAATTCTCAACCTGCCGTGTTTACACCCTCCGCATTAACTTTGGTTTCAAAGCGCTTCGACTTGGCTCGAAACAATCAAAGCTCACTCCAATGCTTCACACAACCTTCTCTAAACTAGGATAACCTGTGCTAGAGAAGTCTGGTGAACTGAAGGGAAAACATCAGGCACTCACCGCATCGAGGTAGCTGACGCCGGCCGATCCCGCAGCTGCCATCCACTGTTGGGTAACAGGTGTCTCAGCTTGCGACTGCTTCTGCGCAGAGCTGATAGACGGAGCGATCAAGGCGACGGTGAGTTAAGGCAAATTTATATACATATATACAGAGGCTTTACATATTCGGCGCTGGGTCCGACAGCTTATTGGGCTCGCACAGCGGTGCGACGACGACCCGGGACTTCTTCGTTCGCTGTCTCGCTGTCTCTCTCTCTCCGCGCAGCTTGGTTCTTTTATAGCCTTGGGCGATCGCTTGCTTCAGCCAGGAGCGCGAAGCCTCCAATCAGGAACCGCCGTTGGTCGCTGGCTCGAACCGGATCCGCGGATGAGAGGGCTTGCCGCACGTTGCGGGAGAGATTTCCTTCGGTTGCGTCAGACGCAGCGCCGGAGTTGCCGGGGATTGCGTAAGGCTCCCGCCTCGTTGCATCAGCTGGTGTTGACGCTAGTTGCGTCAGACGCATCGCCGGAGTTACCGATGATTGCGTAAGACTCCCGCCTCGTTGCATCAGCGGGTGTTGACGCTGGTTGCGTCAGACGTTTTACCAGCTTGAATGCCTTGTCGAAGCAAGGAAGTTTGGGTTGGGAGCCCTGGCATAACAACCATGACCGTAGCGTCTAAAGCATACCTATATGACATGCATGTCATGATTTTCGTGCTACCACCTCTTATTTAGGTTCGCCACACAGACGTCACGCAACACCAATTTTGGTCTATATCAAGCTAGCGAAACGACCGCCAGCGCACCATGAGCGTGGCACGTAAGTCATGCTGTACATGACATGCCTGTCATGTTTTTCGTGTTACCACCTGTTATTTGTGTTCGTCACATAGTCATGTCACGCGATACCAATTTTGGTATATATCAAGATAGCAAAACCGCCGCGAGCGCACCATGAGCGTGGCATGTAAATCATGCTGTGCATGACATGTGTGTCATGATTTTCATGTTAACTCCTGTTTTTGTGTTCGTCACACATTCACGTTGCGAGATACGGATTTTGGTGTATATCTAGCTATCGAAACAGCCGCCAGCGCACCACGAGCGTGGAACGTAAGCCATGCTGTGCATGACATGCGTGTCATGATTGTCCTGTTAAGCCCTGTTATTTAGGTTCGTGACAGTCACGTCGCGAGATACCGATTTTGGTGTATGTCAAGTAGCGAGACGGCCGCCAGCGCACCATGAGCGTGGAACATAAGTCATACGATGCATGACATGCGTCTCATGATTTTCATGCTAACTCCTGGTATTTAGCTTCGTGACAGAGTCACGTCGCGAGATACCAATTTTGGTGCATATCAAGCTAGCGAAACGGCCGCCGGCGCACCATGTGCGTGGCACGTAAGTGATGCTGTGCATGACATGCGTGCCATGATTTGCACGTTTGAACCGGCCACTTATGTTCGTCATACACTCGTGTCACGCCATACCGATTTCGGTATATAGCAAACTAACGAAACGGCCGCAAGAGCACCAACACAGCGGCATGTAAATCATGTTGTTCATGCATTGATATCATGATTTTCATGTTATGACCTGCCATTTATGTTCGCCATAAAGTCGTTTTTCGCTACACCAATTTTGGTGTAAATTCAATTGACGAAACGGCCAGGAGAGCACAGTCGTAGGCGGCTAGATAGATAGATAGATAGATAGATAGATAGATAGATAGATAGATAGATAGATAGATAGATAGATAGATAGATAGATAGATAGATAGATAAATAGATAGATAGATAGATAGATAGATAGATAGATAGATAGATAGATAGATAGATAGATAGATAGATAGATAGATAGATAGATAGATAGATAGATAGATAGATAGATAGGCTTAAAGTCGCAGAAGTTCGCTCAGAAATGCTTCGCATTTAATACAGAAAAGGTGGATTAAGGTGCTATACGATGTGGAGTACTATATCAATGTTATTTGAAATATAATTAGAAATATAATTAGGGTGGATTGAAGGGTGGATTAAGGTGTTGAATAGTGTAAATAGGAAGATTAAGGTGCGATCTGGTACAGAATACCAAATTAAAGTTATTTGAAGTGAGCCAGAGCGGCTTAGGGTGGATTGAGGTGTGGAGTACAGTGGAGATGATACATTAGCGTGGATTAAGGGGCCGATTAGGGTGTACAATAGTATAGAAAAGACAGATTAAGGTACGGAAGAAAATGAAGTGTTGCATAATTGTTTCCTTAAGTGGATCCAACTGGGTTAAGGTGGATTAGGCGGTGGATTAGCGTTGGGATGAGAATAATGAAGATGGATTAAAGTAAATTAGGTCATGGAAAAGAATGTAGCCTTGCACCATTCTTATTTGAAGTAACTCAGAGCGGCGTAAGGTATAATAAAGTGTGAGGTAATGTAGAGAGGATGAATTAAAGTGGGTGATGGTAGGGAAAAAGCCATAGAATAATATAGAAAACGTGGATTAAGGTGCGACACGATTTCGGAGTACTATATCAATGTTATTTCATGTAAGTCAGAGTGGCGTAAGGTGGATTAAAGTGTGGAGTAAGGTAAGGTGGATCGAAGTGTGGAGCTTTTTGTTTTTTTAAAAAAAGCATTCATATTTACAATTTTACAATGAAACGAATACAGGAAAATATGAACGCTCCTATCAACTGGTCGCGCTATCTTGCACAATCTGTAAGCACCAATGAATGGTTTCCTGTGTAGTCAGTTTTTTTTCCCGAGCGGTGGCGATTTCTGACAGCGGCTCAAAGATAGCGGTTTACTTGGTTCGTTCGCGAAAATGTCAGACGACCCGGTAGCGAGACCCTCTCGGAGATGTTCTTTGCAAGACTCTGTTGCGCCCGCGGGCTATTTTTCCGCTGTTTCCAGCAGACGTAACTCTGACGATGATATCAAATCATGGAAATATAGTGCGGATGATCAAAAAAAATCGGCGAATCCCACGCAGTGCGGGAATCGATGTAATGCGAAGCAGCCAACAAAGAGATGCATACATCATCATTTTTGTCAATGAGGCTAATGAAGTCATTCATCGCGCCACATCTTGTTCACTGTATATCGCGAGATTGTCATACATGCATGCGTGTACAATCTGGTATATACCATGCTAATGATACATATATTCTGCTACATATATAGGATGCGTGACCTGCTATTTATGTTCGGTACTCCTGTCATGCCATACCAATTTAGGTATACATCCAGTTAACAAAATGGCCGCGAGTGCACCATGGACGTGGCGTCTAAATCATACCTACATGACATGCATGTGATGATTTTCGTGTTACCGCATCTTATTTATGTTCATCACACACACGTCATGCAATACCCATTTTGGTCTATATCAAGCTAGCGAAACGACCACCAGCGCGCCATGAGCGTGGCACGTAAGTCATGCTGTACATGACTTGAGTGTCATGTTTTTCATGTTACCGCCTGTTATTTGTGTTCGCCACACAGTCACGTCGCGCGATACCAATTTTGGTATATATCAAGATAGCGAAACGGCCGCGAGCGCACCATGAGCATGGCATGTAAATCATGCTGTGCGTGATATGCGTGTCATGATTTGCATGTTAACTCCTGTTAGTTGTGTTCGTCACACAGTCACGTCTCGAGATACCGATTTTGGTGTACATTAGGCTAGCGAAACGGCCGCCGGCGCACGATGAGCGTGGCACGTAAGTCATGCTGTGCATGACATGCGTGTCATGATTTTCATATTACCACCTGTTATTTGCGTTCGTCAGACAGTCACGTCGCGCGATGCAAATTTTGGTGTATATCAAGCTAGCGAAACGACCACCAGCGCACTATGAGCGTGGCACATAAGTCATGATGTACATGACATGCGTGTCATGATTTTTATGTGAATTCCTGTTATTTATGTTCGTCACATAGTTACGTCGCGAGATACCAAATCTGTCGTATATCAGGCTAGCGAAACGGCCGCCAGCGCACCATGAGCGTGGCACGTAAGTCATGCTGTACATGACATGCGTGTCATGAGTTGCACATTAGGACCTGTCACTTATGTTCGTCATACACTCTTGTCACGCCATACCAATTTTAGTATATAGCAAACTAACGAAACGGCCGCAAGACCACCAAAACAGTGGCATGTAAATCATGTCGTTCATGACATTGATATCATGATTTTCGTGTTATGACTTGTCATGTATGTTCGTCATAAAGTCATGTTTCACCATACCAATTTTGGTGTAAATCCAATTAACGAAACGGCCAGGAGAGCACAAAGTCGCAGGCGGCTAGATAGATAGATAGATAGATAGATAGATAGATAGATAGATAGATAGATAGATAGATAGATAGATAGATAGATAGATAGATAGATAGATAGATACGCTCAAAGTCGCAAAAGTTCGCTAAGAAATGCCTAGCATTTAAAAAGGAATTCGTCAGACAGGGACTAATGAGGACACTTTAAAAGTACAGTGCGCCGCGGTGTTGCGACCGGCGTTTTGCAGATGCAGAGGCAGTGTGAAGAGACTGAAGGGACACTTACCTGGTTTATTAAACGCGAAGCATTTCTTACGGAACCTCAGCCACTTTGGCCGTTTCTATCATCTATCTATATAACTATATCTATATATAGTTTGGTCTCTTGAAAAGAATTAGAGCAGTCATCAAGGATGGCTTATCCGTGTGCATTCGCAGAGAGTATCCGAAGTTGTCTACCGACATCGGACAACTAAAGCGAGAATACAGTATGGCGCTCCAAGATGGCGCCCCCGCCCCGGTCGTCGAGCCACCGCGACGTGTACCTCACGGAATTCGACCCTGGCTAAAAGAGGAGCTTGATAGTCTGGAGGCAGAGAGGATCATAGCCAGGTTGCGTGAGCCTTCTGACTGGATAAGCCCACTTGTTATTGCTCGAAAGAAGAAAGGTCAACTTCGTGTCTGCATGGATCCAAGAAAAGTGAATGAGGTTTTCAAGAGAGAACGCTTTCAACTTCCACGCCGATAATAGATCGAAAGCGATCTGGCAGAGGCGAAATATTTCAGCTCGCTTGATGCCAGCAGCGGATTCACCAAATACCTCTTCATGAAAGGCACTCGCGCATTTGGACATTCAGCAGGCGATTTCGTAACAGGTTCCTAAGGCTGCCCTTTGGCACTGCGTCGGCTCCAGAGATATTTCAAAGGACAATGACTGAGAATTTTTATGGGCTACCCGGTGTACGCATCTACTTCAATGACTTTTCAATTTGGGGTGCCTCATGGGAAGACCACCAAGAAAGGCTGCACAATGCCCTGAATACAGCCAGTGAAGCAAGTATCACACCTAATTGGGAAAATTGGAATAAATGCCGAAGGCATCAAACCAAACCGAGAACTGTTCAGACAGAATATATTCGAGGACTATTGCGTGCCGGCGTCGTCTTTGAATGGACAAGAGCGCACGACATCGAATGGGCCCATCTAAAATAAACGCTGACGCGGGCTCCGGTACTTGCAATTTTCGAAAAATGCTGCTTACTAAGTTGGCTACTGACGTATCCGCCTATGCACTGGGAGCAGCACATCTTCAGCAGCATGGCACCGATTGGCAACCGGTCAGCTATGCGTCGAGAGATTTGACCGAAATTGAGCGCCGATGCGGAGAGATCGAAAAAAAAAGCCCTTGGAATTGTGTTTGGCTGTGAGAAGTCGAACGAGTTTGTTCTAGGCAGAAGAATTGTACCGGAGACTGATCACAGTCTATGTCTATCTCAAAGGAAGGACTCCGCGACATACCACCCCGTCTTCAAAGATTGTTGTTGCGACTGCTGGAATATGACTACTAACTGCGCGCTGTTCCAGGAAATAAAGTGATTGTAGCTGACACACTGTCGAGGATTCAATTCAAGGGCAGTGCGTGTCAGAAATCTGCTCGAAGGACATGGAACTACACGCCACCAGTGTTTTGGAGGAACGAGTCAGCAGGAGAACAAAGCAAGAGTGAAAAATGCCGCAGCTGGAGACCCAGAACTGCAGCAAGTCTTGAAAAATCTGCAGGCAGGCGATAGAGCCTGTCAAGGGGGTGTGGAAAAAACACTAGTGAATTTTCTGTGGTAGAAGGTATGCTGATGAAAGGCACTAAACTTGGTATTCCCTCCGAGCATAGAAAGGAAATGCTCTCTCGGTTGCATCGGGGGCATATGGGCATAGCCAAATGCATATCACGAGCATGGCCAAGAATGGCAGCTGACATAAGAACAATGGTTGAGCAGTATGAGACCTGCCAAATACATCCATACGAACAACCAGCTGAGCCCTGCTGTGACGAGACGCACCAAATCACCCCTGATGCAGGGTAGGAACGGACTTGTGCGAATATGCTGGCAAGCATTACCTAGTCGCGTACGGTGCATACTCTAACCATCCGGAGGTTGAGAAGTTCCATGAGACCAGGACAAGTGAAGTCATAAAGTAACTCTCGTGGGTGTTTGAACGTCATGGACTTCCACATGAGCTCTGCACTGATAGCAGGCCCCAAATTACAGCCTAGGAATTGAAAAACTTTACAGTGATGTTTGACTGTGAGCGCATCATCTCTAGTCCCTATTATCCGAAATATAATGGACTCGCGGAGAAAGCTGTGCAAATCATCAAGGGGCTCCTCAAAAAGGGAGGGTCATCAAAGGAAAACTTGTGGCGTGGCCTTCTTCACTACCGTGCAGCTGCACTAGAAGGCGGTGTCTCACCATCACAGTATCTGATGGTCGCCACAGCAGAACACCACTCCCAGACCTTTGGGTGCATTCGCATCGGCACCTGTACCCCCGAAAACACTAACAAATAATGAACATAGGACAGCAGCTGCCACCACTCCATCCCGCAGACACTTTTCGTATTTGGCCTGGAAATAAATGGAGAAAAAGGGTAAGGTGTTGGACCTTGTGGCCTCGATATCGCACAGAGTACTAAAAGAGGATGGGAGCAAATTGAGAAGGAACCGTCAGGGCTTACAAAAAACAGAATACTCTAGCAGCTCAGCACCACAGCAGCTTCATCCTCCTGGACTTAGCAATGAAGGTGTGGGGAGATATTCAGGACTGCAGGGAACCGGTGCAAAACGGGCGTTCATGAGTGCTGAGCCTGCCTTAGTGACCGAAATATCAAAAGCAGCAGCAAGGGAACTACGTGCGCCCCCCAGACAACTAGAAGCGCCTACAGGATCACCGCCAATAGTGGGAGCAAGGGATCCCGTAGAATGCCTTCCTCCCGAACTTTCTTGACCAGCGCGAGTCTCGGAGGAAGATGAGCCTAGAGCGGCGTCCAGCCAACACACGAGCGAGCAGCCAGCTGCGCAGGCCCCAAAAGGTTCAGCAGAGACTGCTACAGAACACATTTATAATACATCGCCGCGGCGGGCATCAAGAATCGGAAGACCTCCCCACCGATTGGGCTACCAGAATTAATATGCCTCGTCTTGTATCATGCAATCAGCTTGTAACATGTAATCAGCTTGTCATTTTAAAGAAAATAGGATGTATCGGCTACCGCTAAGACCGTCTATGTACGCCACCCAGTCTCGAACGCGCTCGACCACTTCCGGTGCGCAAGCAATAAACACCAGTTCTTCCATGGTCACTCTGTACGTTTCGGTCTTGTTTCGGTGAAGGGGCATGTAGTGAAGGGTGTTTCAAGTCCACTAACGTGAAACCTGAGGAGGGGCGAGAAATGCACTGTGTGCCGGTGTTTCCCACAGTAAAATCTTTACCATTTACTGCTTTACTCGCTACCAGTCCACTAACAAACCATAAAGTAATGTTGCGTTAGTTGACCATTAGCCAGTAAAGCAGTAAAGAGTGATCGCGCGTTAGCGGACCGGTAGCGAGTAAAGCAGTAAAGCGCAAAGATTTTGCTGTGGGAAACAACGGCGCAGAGATATGTTTCAAGAAGTGGTGCTTCAAATAGATTACGTTACCGTAGAGATGCACGTTTGTGTTTCTGTTTTTGCATAAGAAACTTGCGCGCCTTGGGTAAATTTCGTCCGAGATTCTGAGACCACTGCTAAGCCAAACATAATGCTTTTGGCAGTAACGACGAACCTTTAACTCATTAAAGCATAGTATGGATCGGTGGCGAGAAGTGGAATTAACCCCATGTCACGCCAACGACGACATGACACGCCGTCAAGGCGAGACCCTAAGATGCTTCGCCCCTAGAAAAACTTGCTCACTGGTCCACAGCACAACACTTCCGTATCACCAGAGTTGACACACTTCGTAGGGTACTACACGGCATATTTATTTATTTATTTATTTGTTTATTTATTTATTGAACCTTACAATTCCATTGAAGGACATTGAGCTTTCTTGGTGGCCGATCCCGCAATTTATTTTTAGTGTTTGTTTGGGAAGCGCTGGACTACGGGAAAAGAACGTACCATTCATAAGCACTATAAAAATGCTTGAGCTAATGCTTCAAAACAGGCTGTATTGCAGTAAAGTTCGTTCTCGTTCTGAATTTGTACCGCGCAACTACTGAGACCGTGTTCTGAGGCCGATCCTTTTTCAGATATGTTCTTACTATTAGATTACACGGGCCACATCTACAGAATGCGAGATAGAGGAGGTTCGCACAAATGATGCTCAATGCAGAAAAACATATCTGGAAGGCGTATGGAATTTAAACATATATGAAATTAAAATGGTTTATTTGCATTACAGCACATCAGCTCAGCTATATTGACAATATTACCTATACTTCACGCGAAAATGTAACCGCACTGCACCGAATGCGAGGCGGATAACAGTCTGTTTCTTTTTTCAGAGAAACAAGTTTGAAAATTCTTTGGATCGGCGATGCCTTCGTACGGTATAACATTGCCGCTGTAGACGAAAACGGAAATGGTCAGTGCACTTTCGCTGGCATTAACACTGGGCAAGCGAAACACACAGAACAAATTGACGAATATGTCGAGCCAGGAGACTTCTATTCGCTTGCTCTTCGAATAACGGAGGCGAACTACTGGCAAGTGAGTAATACGTTCGTCCCCTGCACGAACCGTCTCTTACCATTCGCCATCGTTAAGGTAAAACTCTGTAGCGAAGAGTGGGGCTTCCTGTCAGGGGGGCTTCCTGTCAAGCACCATATAGCGGGTCTGACTCTACCGTACATTGCTAGTGCACGCCGCTCGTGCTCAGCGTCCATGAATTCAGCCGTTGGTTGAGCTACCGGTCGGCCCCTACGCCAGCATCCAAAGAACGGTTTTAAATTCGAAGCATTTCTTAGCGAACCTTTGACATTTTGAGCGTTTCTTTCTATCTATCTATCTATCTATCTATCTATCTATCTATCTATCTATCTATCTATCTATCTATCTATCTATCTATCTATCTATCTATCTATCTATCTATCTATCTATCTATCTATCTATCTACAGTAAAACCTCGGTGATACGATCACCGCTCGTACGAATTTCGGGGTGATACGAATTTTTCTGTGGTCCCGGCTAAGGCCCATTAGCCTGCAATGTATTAGAGTACGGTTGTTGCGAACCAATTTGCACCCTGCGACGTTTGATACGAATGTACGCTAGCGCACACGTAGGAACAGGTGCTGCCCGTGCTGTCGCGGAAGACGCGGCAGTCGCGCGCGGGCGCGGTCATGTGCGCTGCGCGACCATCAACGGTGCGTCGTTGCCTCCGAGATAGTGCGCGCGAATCTTGGAGGCCTATGACGTTGACGTCGCTCTTTTTTTTTTCCGACGCGTTGACGCGTGCTCCTGTGCTTGAGGCAGCAGTTAACACGTGCCTGCCACGTCGATGCAAGCCATGTCCTCGTAATCAGATGTTCTAAGAAACAAGACTGAAACTTGGGCTGCGGGTCCGTCATGAAGTCCCATTAAAGGTGGACGAAGACCCCAAGAGACGAAGCGGGCGGTCTTGATGAAGGAGCGCTTCTTGTGCAAAGAGCTTCTTAGGTCACTTTCGCCGCAGTACTCTAGTGTCATGCAGAAAAGTGTAGTAAGATTAGGAGGGGCTACTGGCGGTCACGCGACACAACGCATCTGTTTCATTAATTACACACGCGCGCATGCACCGTATATTTACGAGTACAAGTATGATCGTTGACGTCTATAAACGTTACTGGCAATCATTCACAGCTGTTCATGACGGCGCTGCGTCCCTGAGAAACACTAAATCAAAACGTATGCCAACTTTCTTTTGTCGACGCATACTAATTTTCCATGTATTCTGGTGATACGAATTTCGGATGATACGAATATTTTTAGTAACCCCACGAGATTCGTATCCCCGAGGTTTTACTCTATCTATCTATCTATCTATCTATCTATCTATCTATCTATCTATCTATCTATCTATCTATCTATCTATCTATCTATCTATCTATCTATCTATCTATCTATCTATCTATCTATCTATCTATCTATCTATCTATCTATCTATCTATCTATCTATCTATCTATCTATCTATCTAGCCGCCTATTTCTGGGTGCTATCGTGATCACGTTTTTAACTTAGTATACAGTCGAAACCCGCGAAAACGAAATCCCGAAGGAACGAAATTCTCACCACAACGAAATAATTGCGGAGCACCGGCGAACGCCCATAGGAGTCAATGCATTTCTTAACTCGCGTCTACGAAATATATTGATATCGCAGTCCCTCAATAACGAAATTTTTGAAACACGAGTGCGCGAATAATCTACTATTGCAACATTAACTACATTCGAAAACTGCTGAAATGCATTCATGCTACACTTAAATTGTGCAAAGCTATCGCTACAGCGCACTTGAAAGGCAGCCGCCATCATTGTTTACAAAAAAACATTAAGCTGGTGACTATGATGATAATGATGGCTTGCCGAAACACGTTATCGCGGACTACGTAGCCAAATCCGCATTCCTCATGGAGTTTCGCTTGTTGGCTTGGCTCTGTGCTTGGCTTTGTTGGCTTTGCGCGCACATGGTCGCGTGTGTGGAGCCATTTGTGGAGCGTTTCCTTGGTCGCTTGGTGCAACGTGAACTGTGTGTTGCGATTGCTCCGTCCGATTACGCTGCCGTCGAAGATGCCGCCTCCAACGAAAAAGCGGAAGTTCATCACGCTGGAAGATAAGGCTGATGATCAGTGAGGTGGGAAAGGGCAGGAAAAAATGGACATCGCCGAAGAATTAGGCGTTGCGTGCAGCTCGCTGTCCACGATTCTGCGCTGAACTGCACTGATCCAGCGGAGGCGGAAGTAGGTTCGCCTGTAGGCGCACTTGATGACGGTACCGGTGACAGCGCAGTGCCGCCGTCACTGACCAGTGCATGGGGTGAACTTTGCGCCGTGGCAAACAAGATTCCCGATCGAGACGTATAAAATTGCAGCATGGTAAGGCCCGCCAAAGCAAACTTACTGAGGTTTGGAAATAAAATGTGTTTTTTTGTAAATTCCATGTCTTTTCTGCCGCATTGTCGCGACAACAAAATTCCCCCAAGAGCGAAATTTTGTGCTTTCCACGCCGATTTCGTTATTTCGGGTTTCAACTGTAGTCCAAAATTGGCATGGGAGCGTAAGATGATTTCACGAATATGTCTGTCTGTTCGTGACAGGAATAACGTGAAAATCCTGTCGAGTACGTCGTCGAACCCTTTCCTCCAGACACGTGTGGCGCATGCCCGTTTCCCACGAGCCACGGTGCACGGGTATGCACCACAGGTGATTGACAGTTTCTATGATCCCAGGAACGGCGAGAACAGACATTGGCAGTTAAATTCGAGAGCGTTAAGAAAAACCGACATCGGCAGCGTTGACCCGACAAATCCAAATATTGAAAATTACGATCCCAGCAGGAATAGAACCCAAGCATTCTGGGTGGCAGTCAGGTGTCCTACCACAGAGCCACGCCAGGTCTAGAGAGGGCTTTGGACAAACTTTCTATGCAGGCGTAATGTCGGTGCAACGTCAACTGTGGTTGTGATGCTGGCTATCTAATTATAACAGCAATAATGCTACATATGTGCTCCTATGATACATGCGTCATGTCAGGTTAGCTTCCGTGGTTCTAGTGTTGGCTCTGCTTTTATAGCAGTTTAGAAACATAATATTTTATTTCTATAATTCACCATGCTAAATTCAAGTGTCCCTAGACCACCGGATGAATACGCTAACGAAAGCTACGTGCGATATTCACATCGTCGCACGTGAAATATACTTCGTTTCGGTGATACAGACGTACGTGCTCTAACCTGAGTGCTGACGTTACCTCACATCATAAGTTACCCTATAAGGCCAGTGCGGTCGACGTGGCCGGTGAGCCCACGCTGTGGGCACAACTATTAAAATTATAAAAACACGTCGATACACTTCGTAACGCTTGGCTAAAAGCGACAAAATGCAGCATAGGACTACTCGCTGACTGCTTCCCATGATACCGATTCCCACAATGCGTAGGATTTGCCGGTTGCTTTAGTTCTAGCAACACACATGTGCAGCTGCAGAGGGATGCCTGGATGTGCTCAGCTTGGCGCTATATGCGCACTGCAGTGCTAAGTGCGGCGCTTGTCGAAACCACGAAATTCGTCCCAGGTGAAATTTGTTGAGATAATTGGTGACTGGTATACAAATTAGAGGTGTGCACGGGCTCCGGGTAGCCCGAAAGCCGGAGCCCGACCCGACCCGCAGGCCGGGCTCGGGCGGGTCGACGTGTTTTCACCTCGGGCCCGGGCCGGGCTCGGGCTCCTTGCAGTTTTATCGGGCCGGGCTCGGGCCCGGCGCAAAGCCCGACTCAAGCCTGAAATATAGAGAATGAGCGGGAATTGTTTTCCAGCACGCATACAGCGCCTTTTGCGCGGCCGCCCTTTACCGCTTTTCATTTCCATTCGCTACTTTAAACAAAAGGAGAGCAGGTAAAGCACTGCCTCTGTTGCACTCCGACAAACAGAGAAGTAACACCACCTGAGCTGGTGACGGCGCCACGCGACTGTTCGCGTTAGATTTAAGGCCAAATCCCATATGAGAGAAAATGCACGCGACAGCGACGAGCGATCCGACGTAGATCGCCTTCGTGCAAGCTGACGCTTGCATGGGCATAGCCCATACACGTGACGGCTTTGGCGAGCGAACTCCATTGTTGCTGGCATGAGGCCGTCTACTTGTATTTTGTAATCTGTATAATAGAGACTGTTCGTCGTGTGTCGTTTCATCATATCTGATATGCTCAATAAAATGCCAAATTACCGGAAAACGATGTTTTCTTTTCGCAACGAACCTTCAAAAAACGCCAGGCCTGCGCTGAAACCGCAGCACAGTCACAGCGAAAGCTGGAAGAGCGGCGTTTCTAGAGCCCGTTAAGCTCTCTTGGGCCTACAATACAAGTACACTAGAAAGGTACCCACTACGGCACAAATCAAAATTTTTGTGAAGTTCGGAAGCACCCACTAAGCCATTATTCGTCATTCTATGGAGAAGCGAGGCACCAGCTACACGTCTGTAAGGCATTATGTGCACTTTGTTGACGTGACGACTGATGACGATGAAGAATTATGGCTCAGCCCTTTGTAATGGGTTGGAATCTTTAAACGGCCCACCAGTTATGTAATTTGCATTGGGTGACGCCCGGTCGCTATTTCCCTCTCCCGTCATGCTGTATACGTTGACGTGGAAGAGAGACGGGGGGGGGAGGCGAAGAACTTTATTGAGACCCCGAGGTAATGGATCATGCGCTTATGGGCTTCCTTGGCAACCAATACAAGTGCACTTGCGAGGAACCCACTACGCTATAAATCATTGTAATCTTACTGAGACCCCGAGGAAGTGGATCATGCGCTTATGGGCTTCCTTGGCAACCAATGCAAGTGCACTTGCGAGGAACCCACAACGCTATAAATAATTGTAATTTTTTAAAAGTAGGGCAGCAGGCACTGTGCCATTTTTCGTCATTCTACAGAGAGCGTTGGTACCTGCTAAACGCATGTAAGGGATTATGCCCACTTTGTTGATTCTGCGCCTGATGACGATGAAGAATTATGGCAGAGCCCTTTTGTAATGGGTTGGAAGCATTCAACAACCTACTCGTTGCGCAATTCGCAATTGTTTGACGCCTGGCTACAGAATGCGCGTTGTGCGACGCTTCGTGCTTATTTTAATCTTCTACCACGCTATATTGCATATGCTAATGTGGTTCCTTCCCGACATGAAGCCTGTATAGGACCTTTTTGCAAAGCAGTTTCAAGCACCTGCATGGCTCAGAGGTTGAATACTGGGCTCCCACGCAGAGGGCCCAGGTTCGAACCTCGTTCCATCCTGGAATTTTTTTTCTTATTTAGTTTTTTTTTCTTATTTCGAGCGATACTGGTTACGGACACCGGCGGCGGCGGCGGCGGACAACTACGGCGCCAAAAACGGCCGGAGAAATGATGTCATAACAGCTTTCGCTGTAAAAGCCGGGCCGGGCCGGGCCGGGCCCGGGATTGTGTTTTCTTACGTCGGGCCGGGCCGGGCGGGCTTGCAGCCCTTTGCCGTCGGGCTCGGGCGGGCCTTCGACAAAGTCAGCGGGCCCGGGCCTGGCTCGGGCTCGAAAATACGGCCCGTGCACAGCTCTAATACAAATACATCATTAATACAGGGCACTTCTTTTTGTCTGCCACGCGCCATCGTCATTGTCGTCGTCGTCGTCGTCGTCGTCGTCGTCGTAGTAGTAGTAGTAGTAGTAGTAGTAGTAGTAAGCGTCATGCAGGCAATGGGACCTGATGATCGTGAGAAGCCTCACTCGGAGGAGGACATGATAAGAAGTGTCCTTGTACTGTCGCTGAGATGGAGAAACTGGGCGAGAGAAGGATAACTAACGGCGTCCTCCGCGCTGCCTACGGCTTGAACGCAATCTGAGCACTGAGAAAAAGTCACGTTCAGTGGTATCAGCCGTCTGCTCATCTCAGTGAAACTCCTGCGCGTGGGACTGCGCTAGGGCCGTTGAAAGCACTTGGTTGTTGCCACAGCGACGCAGCTCCACTCCGGTATCGTGGCTCTCCGCCTGAGCCGCGGTTCTCGGCTTTCCACGCGCCCTTTCACTCACTCATAGAACATAGGATGCGAGGCGCAATCTCACTGCCCTTGGGTTTTATGCGGAACCTCCCCAAGCAGCACGCCGGCATTGGACCGATCTCGGCCCAACGTGGGCAAATGACGGCAGCAATATTGGTCCGAGACGGGCCTGCGTTATTCAGCCGATGATGGCAAGCCGTCATTGGGCCTCTGTATGCTAGCCGATGCTGGCCTGGTGTCGGCCCCGCCGACGCCGGGTAGCCGCCGGCGTGACCGTTTACACCCGTTATTATGTTTTAACAGTGGTGGCTTACCGTGCGTTAAGTACGGTAGTACTGTACCGTCGTGGTCTGCACGTAGCTAGTTTATATGGGGACACCGGCGGTAGTTGCTCGATGCGTGAAGTAACTTGATCAGAAAGTCTCATACACGTGTTATAAAGTAAGACGGCTGCGTGCTGACCACGGTAGTTCAGTATTGCTGTTGTTACTTTACTGTAAATCAGCAATGCTAAAATAGTCTGTTCGCGGCCCAACGGCATTCATCGACTACCATTGGCGCTGTATTAAAAAAAATACTTCTTAATTATAACGACTGCTCCACTGGGGTCTTAGTGTGCCTCTGAGACCCAGAATTCTGTGGAACCGTGCAAGGGTGACAAGGAAAGTCAACATAGTATCCAACACAACTAAAAGGATGAAGGACCTGCTGCACCAACTACGCATGCGTCTGGCTAATGAGGAGCAACACATTTGCAAGGTGATAAACACAAATTTATTCACAGACATGAACACACTCCAGCAGTTCCGGAATAATTAGGCCATAAAGGAACATCTAAACATCTGTAAACACTATAGCCAACATCTAAAACAATACCACAGCGACTGTATTCCCCAAGAAAAGCAGGAAAATTCTGATCGAGAATCGGGTGAGGCGAAGAGTTACAATCTCTTCAGTATTGTTCACGGCACATTCACTATAAATATTTAAAGAACTAGAACGGGAAAAAATAGGAATAAGGATTAACGGAGAATGTCCCAGCTACGTGCGTTTTGCGGACGATATCGCGCTTTTTTAGCGATGAAGGTGACGAATCGACAAAACATTCTGCGGATGTAAAGGAAGGGAGCGTTAAAGTAGGATTAAAGACAGACCCGAAGAAAACAAAGATAATGTTAGGCGGCCCTACGAAAAAGCAAGAATAAGAGTGGCAACTAGACTAGAGGAGTATGTGTACCCGTGAGCTAATTACTAGCAGAGAAGCACCCCCCCCCCTTCTGATGTTTATCAAATTCACCAAAGAATAAGGTTGATTTGGTTCGCAAACGTTAGGTATTCGCAACACGTGACTGACAATTAAATTACAGATATCCTTTAAGCGAACATCACAATTTTTTCAGTGATAACTTATGGACCAAAAACATGAATAAACTGCTACACGCGACACGAAATACATTGCGAGCGGTTCCACAAGATCCCATGAACTCTACATCTGCACAAGGTAGACACGCACGCACGCACGCACTCCTAATCTCAAGGTAAGATTGTAATGGAAAGGAATCGTGCATGAAAACCACTCACGTGTGCTCGTTGGATCGCTAAAAACACGAGCGAACAAAAAATGCAAGCGCACCATAGCAACAGAATACACAAAAAACAATGGTCAATAGCAAATGCGTGATAAGAAGAGAACAAACATCCGATGACGCTTAAAATAGGCCACTTATATTGAAACATAATAATCATTCTGCCACTTGGGGCACCACTGTTCAGTACTCTTCTCCACCGTCGACGAGACTAAAAAAAACATGGTTGATCCCTCCGTCGTAGGAATCGGTATAACACAAAAGTAAAACTTGTCCTCGCAGAGGTAGTTGAATGTTTATATACATTGATATACGAGAGCTTGAACAATGCCTGTTACTGTTTGGCAGCTTTAGCACCACTTGATGTGGACGCACCCACATTGACGCCTGGTGGCACATCTCCATCCCGACCACCAACGTACATGAGCACGGTTAAACGTTTGTGGTAGCTGTATTGAGCATGCACCTGGACACATCACAGGGTCACTGGACAATATACACATTATAAACATTATCTCCACATGCACTCTTTCAAACCATCGTCATTTGAGGAGAACAGCGGCAAGGTGTGCGCTCCCTTGTAGACGGTGCCAGTGCACTCGAACTATCAGGCGGCTGAGAAACACCGTTAGTCCATTTGGATGCGCTGCTACGCTGACGAGGAGGCGTCACACGGTGACGCGAAAGGCGAATCGCGTAACTGCGTCGTCACCTAATCGAATCGCCGTGGACGCTGCATTTGACCGACCATAGAGTTTTCTACAATTTTGAAGGAAAAGCCTCCACCGGAATGAGACTCCGGAAACGTTCGCAATCGGCCCTTTTTAATGTCATGATGGATTACTCGTGGCCTCCGAGACTTGCTCCGGCAGCGCAGCGTTGTTGCTCTGGCCCTTCCATTCGCACTGTGAGAGCGTAATCAGTAGACCGGATTTTAGGCAATGCCTATTTTTTTCTTTGTGCTCCTATCGCGACATTTTGATATATGAGCATGAAATACAGATTAGGGAGGGCTTTTATAGCGTTTTTATAGTACCTATATATGCCTAGTTTTGGGGTTCGGGCCTAAATGCTTACAAATGCCTATGAATGTCTATTTTCAAAATTGGCGCTTATATGAATACTATTTAGCCTCCCGTTTCGCTCCCGGGTGCATTTTGACACTGCTATTCATACTGCTGCGCACGATTGACTGTTCGGAACTATAGGGTTCAACCTTGTCCTCTACTAATACCAACTCCCGGAAACGACCGCTAGCCGCACTGAACTGGGACACACCGGCAAGCATTCGCCGCCGCGCTGAAAGTGCGCGAGCGGTTGGCGGATGCGAAACCGCGGAGTGCCATCCAAGGAGGTTTAAAAAGCTTCTGGAGTGGAGGTCCCCTATACGCGCCCACGCCAGCGGGTGAAGCCTGGGAAACCGGTTCGAAGCCATCTTGCTCCAGGCAAGAGGCAGCGCAGCTTGCGCGCGGGCAGCGTAATCGTGAGCTTCCGTGGGGCGTTTCAGCATGAGAACGGGACAGTTAGTGTCATTTATTTGTCCAGTTATTTTTTTTTGTCCTGCAAGATTGCAGAAGGCAGTTTTTTACGCCATATTTCATGGGCTGAAGCGTACCTAATAACACGTAGAATTCGCTTCCAGCATTCCCGAAGTAAAGCACATGGTGGAGTTAATCAGTGGTACATAAAATTTTATTCAGCCCCGGCTATTATACAATTTCAAAAGAAAAAAGTTACACAATAACTTCAAAATGCATCATAATGCAGACAGTCGCGAAACTAACCGTATGAAACACGCGCCCTTAAACACTAAACACAGCAAAAGAAAAGATGCGCAAGCAGATTAATTGACTAGCTTGCTGCAGCTCTTATTTACGCTCGTTTACAATTTTTTTTAGGATAACAGTCCTTGTCAGCCGCGTTCTTACTGCACTCAGGGAGTTTTAAATGCGAAGCATTTCTTAGCGAACCTTAGGCACATTCAGCGTTTCTATCTATCTATCTATCTATCTATCTATCTATCTATCTATCTATCTATCTATCTATCTATCTATCTATCTATCTATCTATCTATCTATCTATCTATCTATCTATCTATCTATCTATCTATCTGCAACAGCAGGGGACAACTGCGGCGGCAGTTGTCCCCTGCCGCCGCAGGTGTCCGTAACCACTATCGCACGAAGTAACAAAAAAGTGAAATAAATAAATATAAACAGGCTCAGATGGGATTTGAACCCGAGTCCTCAGCGTGGCAGTCGTGTATTCTACTTCAGAGCCACGCTAGTGACTGGACCTCCTTTGCAAAACATCCTTACAGGCATCTTGCCGGGAAAGGAATCGCGTAAAATGTGTAATATAGCGTGTCAGAAGAGTAAAATAACGACCAGGCGTCACACAATGCTAATTTCTCAACAAGTGACGGCGTTGTTAATTGCTTCAAATCCATTACACAAGGCTCAGCCATAATTCTTCGTAGTCATCAGCCCCAGGCAGCATCAACAAAGTTCACATAATGCCTTACAGATGTGTAGCGGGTACCTCGCTATCGGCAGAAGGATGAACAATGGCATAGTAAATGCTTCTCTACCTTACAAAAATTATGATTTGCGGCATAGTGGGTACCTTGCAAGTTTACTTGTATTAGTTTCCCCAACAGAGTGTAGAACGGGCTCTAGAGAGGCCGCTCTTCCAGATTTCGCTGTGACTGTGCTGTGCGCTCCGTGCAGGCCCGGCGTTTTCTATGTACAGCTTGGCAATCTTCGACAAATTGTAAATGTGGTTATCGAGTGGATCGCAGTCCAACAAACGAGACATCCACAACACTCGCTTGTCTCCAAAGGAATGGAGAAATTAGCCGTCTATGGAACTTCCGCGCGGGCTCCAGCGACGACCCACACGTTTTCTGCCCGGAGCAATATGGCGGTCGTCGTCTTCAGCGGCGGCGCGCCGCCTCCACTCGAAGTTTTTTTTAAACCTCCTTGGTGCCATCAGGAGAAAGCTAGGAGAGGCAATGGGAGGAAAAAAAGAAATAAAAATGTGGTGTGAACGCAGCTTTTGTTTTGTTAGTAATTTAAATTTGAAGGTGTTCACTGCAGTAGAAAGATTTTTTTTTCAGATGGGGTCAACCATATTTCATGTATGTTTGTGCGTGCACTTCTACGTGTGCGTATATATATATATATATATATATATATATATATATATATATATATGGAAAACTGAGAAGTTTCGGGAAGGGGGGGGGGTCAGTGGTCAAACCCCCCGCGCACGCGCCTGGCTTCGCTAGTGGTTCAATGCCAGGGGGGAAATCGGCTCTACGCGATTCGACCCGGACAATAGGGCTGCAGGGGCGTCGCCAAGGGGGGTTGGTGGGGGTCGAACCCCCCCAATTTTTTAATTTTGCATGTGTATATATACACGCACACATACAAACGCACGCACGACCATAAAAATGTATGGTTGAACCCCCCTCCCCCTTCGAAAAAAATTTCCGCGCGGGCTCCAGCGACGACACACACGTTTTCTGCCTGGAGCAATATGACGGTCGTCGGTTTAAGCGGCGGCGCGCCGCCTCCACTCCAGAAGTTTTTTAAATGCGAATGCATTTCTTAGTCGGGCTATGTCAGGCGTCGGTCGGTGTCCGCGCGCCTCTCCGCTCTCACTCCCCCTCCCATAGCAAGAGCTGCGGGCGCGCGCTCTTATCCTCGCCCCTAGCAACAGGAGCAGGTGGTGCGGGCGGAGTAGCGGAGAGTGAGGTGGAATTCGACTTGGCTAATTGGTTACAAGTAGGCTTGCCTTGTTTATGCTTAATATGCTTGGCTGCATCGGGTGAAACCATGACAAACTAGGCTTAATTAGATGTGGCTACACTTTCCTTGACTCAACTGCGCTAATGTAAGTTCAACTTGGCCTAACATGAAGACGGCAAGCTAGGCTAAGCTTAATTAGCATTTGCCTAAATGAACTTACTTATGCTCGGCTTTATTACGAGATACCATGCTCAACTAGGTTTAATCAGTTTCGGCTACACTTACTTTGGCTTAACTAGGCACATCTAAGCCTAATATGGCTTAATGCGACAAAGACGAGCTGGGTTGAGAACTTAATTATGTATGCTTGGCTTCACTAGTTACTACGATGCTTAGTTAGGCTGATTGACCGGTGTAAAAGCGACGCGCGCACGGCGCTTGAGCCGGTCCCGCTGCAGCCGTCTCGTAAAACAACGGCCCAGATTAGATGGAACAACAAAAGCGACACTCAGTTGACGTTTTCGTCTACGAGCGCCATAACCACGTCAGACAGAGCGATATGAGAGGCCATCTGATATGTAGGGACGCGCATGCGCGCCGCTGCTTCAGTGATGCTCTCGACAGCAGGCGCATCGTCGGTATATGGCGCGTCAATGCATTCTGCCACGCGATGCCGTGGTCCGTATAGTCTTGCACGCGCCTGTACATATTGGTATAATCGTAGGTGCTCATGTAAGGTTTTTAATGTATACATGCACCATTATTCGCGTTTCGCGAGCAAACCTATAATTGTTGACGACATTCCAGCTTCAAGGCGCGTCCCACGCCGATGAACACCTGTGCAACAGCCTCCTCCGGTGATAGCCGCTCGCTATGGAGTTGAAAATAAAAAAGTACACGTATCCGGGTTGTGTGCATTTGCACAGCAAATCATTTGACCACCATTTACAGCCGCGATATGTCACCATAACTGAGCAGTTATATTGAGAGAGAGAGAGAAATGTTTTAATGAAAAGCTGGAGATGTTTGCCTGGCTATTCGCCTGACATGCTACTCCAGGTGCTCCAGGGCACCTGGAGTAGCATGTCAGGCATGTCAGGCGTTGATGGGTCATATTGACACATCAACGTACATCTATACGATGCTGGTTCGGCAACACTTGGCTCTTGTCGCAGTAAACACACCCAGGTCGTCATAATCTTCACAAACCGATCTATATATTGAATTGAATATTGCGGCACGTTTGTTTTGAATATTGAATGTCGAATTGAGTATTGTGGCAAGTGGTGTCTATGAATCTCTATTATGACAGCAAACTTCGTTCTTTTTTTTTACAGTCATATGTCAACGATTCGCCGGGTGCTAAGGAGCTTAATAGTTGGATGTTCCGTAAGTTTTAACGGGCTGTGTTATGCGGCTCATATAATGTGCAGTGTTTTTCGGACATGAGCTCGGACGAACATGGGCATACAATAACCGCGATATAACAGCATCACTGTATTACCGAGATATATCATAAGATATTTTCACTGAACAAAAGTGATGACAGTTTCTGTTCGCACTACCCGGCACAACGAAAGGTTAAAGAGCTCCGCTAATAAAAACATGAGAGTTGGTGCCTCAATTGATTGCGATCGTATTCATTTACTAGATCCTCGGGTAGCACGTTCCGCAGTTCAATAGCAGTCGGTAAGAAAGATTTGTTGAGGCCTTCAGAGGTGCCGTGCAAGCGTTGTACACTCAAGTTATTAAACAGACGTTGTGAAGTGTGGTAGGGTGGAAGTAAAACAGCGTGTCTGAGGTGAGGGAGAGAGAGAGGGGGATGTTTATTTACAGAAAGGCAGAGAGCGCGGCCTGAGCGATAACACGCTGTAGCCTGCTACTCTGCATGGGAGGAGGGGAAAGGGGAGGAAAAAGTGATGAATGACAATAGATGAAGGTGAGGGAAATTTTAATGCTGTATGTGGAAAATTCGAAGTTGTGAAATCTTATGTCGAAGTGTTAAACTAGATACACTGAGGGACGATTTAATCAAAGTTATACTTGCACACCAGTCATAGTTTCAACAGGTAAAACGTGCCACGCAAATGTACACTGCTTCGAGTGAGGTTATAAGATAAGTCTGTTCAGGGTTGCAAATTGCTGAGGCACACTCAAGTTTTGGCCGAGTGAACGTTTCGTAGGCGAGCTTGCATAGAGGCATAGGAGACAGAAGAAGCGATTGTTTAGGGAGGCCAAGCGATTTGAACAGTGTTTTAGAAGATTTGAAATGTGCGGAGGCCACGTGAGATGATTAGTGATTGTGATATATTTTATATTATTTAGTGATATATACCAAATGTGGTATGGCGTGACATGAGTGCGTGACGAACATAAACGCCAGGTCACACATTGCATATACCAGAATATACGTCTCACTATATTAATATTTGTGCATGCATGAATGCATACAAACTTGCGATATACAGTGAATTATATATATGTCATGACATGAAGGACTTCTTGAATAGAGGAGTGGGGAATTGGTTAAGAAAAAAGACCACATGACAGAAAAGTGGCTCACCTGCAACTGAGTTTACTCAAAAAGCTTCGCGCCAGGAAAGCTTATGCGCCGGCGCATTCACAACAGCCACTGTCACAAAAATTGCCGAATCGCTGGGACATGCGGCAACAATTTAAATATTGATGAATGGCTTCATTTGCTTCACAGACAAAGGCGATGTATGCAGCTCTTTGCTGGTTGCTTGGCATTACAGCGATTACCACAGTGCGTGGGATTTGCGGCATTTTTTTCTCTCCCTACTTCTTTTTGTCTGTTTCGTTCATGTTCTCTGTGTCTCTTTCTTTTTAAATGCGAAGCATTTCTTGGCGAACCCAAGGCACTTTGAGGGTTTCCATTTGCGTATCTATCTATCTATCTATCTATCTATCTATCTATCTATCTATCTATCTATCTATCTATCTATCTATCTATCTATCTATCTATCTATCTATCTATCTATCTATCTATCTATCTATCTGTTTATCTGTCTATCTATCTATCTATCTATCTATCTATCTATCTATCTATCTATCTATCTATCTATCTATCTATCTATCTATCTATCTATCTAGCCGCCTACGTGTGGCTGCTCTCGTGATTGCCTCCTTAGCCTGGTGTAGCCCAAAATAAATATGGGAGGGTTAGAGGTATTGACGAACACGACTGTCTGGTAATGACATGAAAAAGTGACAGTTTCGCCTCAAAGGCGATGCAATGAATGCGGTAGCGCAAGAAATTGGAATGTTAGGGCCCGCTCACGCTAGCGGCACGGCAGCTCGCCGTTTGCCGTTTGACGTTCTCAGGCTGCCGTGCGCAAGCGATTTCGTTCGCGCACGTCAGCCGTTCTTTGCCGTTGGCAGAATAGGTCCGAGACCCATTTTCGTGCCGTTTGCCGTCTGCCGCAGAGCGACGTGGCCAATCAGCGACGGAGGAGCGGTTGCCATGACTACGGCGCGCCGCGTCGTCTGCTTTCGGCTCTCCACGTCGTGTGCGTCTGTCGCGGGACGCTTCGAGCTGCTTTCTTTTTTTTTCTGCGCTTTTAACACTAGAAGTGCGCATGTCGTCCGTGTCGTTGCCAGGCATGGTTTCAGCAGTCAATAAAGCGTTTTAGTCTGTCCTGCATTAAAGAAAGCGTCGCGTAAAACCAAATAAAGTGTCCTCAAGCTGGCGCCAGGTCAAGTGGCGCCAGCTATGGAGGATTAGAAACAACTAACAAACGCGTATTCTATGTCCTCCGAGCATTCGGAAGCGCCCTTCTCGACTCGCTAAGCCTACAGCATCGGTTATTTGAGTATGGCTCTCCAAAACGGGGCCGAATCGGTACGAATACTTTGCTGTCGAAGCTTAAGAACATGAATCTAAAGCAAATGGAAGCATCAGTTCGGAGCTTACACGCTACAGAGCGCACGGCGGCCACTTGATAGATTCGAAGTGGACGACAACCGCTTTTGGCAGTGCGGCCATGTTTTCCGGAGGCTCGCCGGCGAAGCTTGCCGTGCAAGTTGGACAGCTCTCGCGCGTGCGGCGACGGCGGACGTTCTGCGGCGCCGTGCCGTTGCGGCGGGCTTGCCGCTAGCGTGAGCGGGCCCTTACAGGAAGAACGGTAAGCAGTTATAAACTTGCTGCGCGCTGCTTCAGCACATAGGACACAGGCAAGGAAAACACACAAGGTGAGTGCGAACTAACAACTCTCACAACTCGACACTTGCAGCGCGCTGCTGAAACACAACGAAGGACGCACGAAAAAAAAGCACACGTATACATAGGACGAGTGCGAGCTGTCACAGGTTTGAAAAGAGGGCGCCTGAGAAAACGGCAACTTCGCGCTCGAGTTCCTTTCGAGCGTTCACAGAGAACAGACATGTTGCTCGGAGCTCTTGCACCCGCGGGAGACGTTATAACGTCTCACGCAGTGCTTCTCTCATTCTTGGACTTTGTTTTCCTTTTTGAGTTCTTTCGACCGGAGTGCTCACCACAGACATTGCATTTGGATCACTCTCGCCGCTTTCGGCACATGAGTCCTGCGACAGTGTCTTCTGTACCGGCCCGTCTCTGTCGCAGTCGTCTTCCCGGATATCATGGCAGAGGAGTCTCCACCATCTTCGGCGACGCCTGTCGGACGCGCGCGGGCTCCCTCGTTGGCACATCGTCGCACAGGCGTTCGGAGAGCGTCGCGTGCACCAGTATGCTGCGGAACCTTAGTCCTATTAAATCGGTTGCAATTTGCGATGTCGATTATCATTGGTCCTCATCAGACATATCGAATTAGAGGTCGCTCTATACAAAATAATATACACGTCATGCGTACAGTTCTTCAGTACTGCTACAGTTGTCAAAAACAGCTGGCAATGTTGCAGGTAGACCTCCAAAAAGCTTTTGATCGTGTGAGCCATTCATTTCTTTTTTCTTTCCTTCAAATGTCAATATTGGTTCCATAGTACTTAAAGGAGTCAGACTTTGTTATAATGATTCTTCGAATCGTCTAATTGTTAATGATCACCTTTCAAAATCAGTTGCTATTGGCTCGTCTGTAAAGCAAGGGTGCCCAATGTCACCACTTTTGTTTTCCCTTTATCTTGAACCACTATGTTTGAGCATAATACAATCGAGTCGTATCCGAGGATTCAGTATATTAGGCAATGAAAAAAAAATCCGGCAGATCCCACGCATTGTGGGAATCGATGTAATGCGAAGCAGCCAGCAAAGAGCTGCATACATCGTCTTGTATGTCATTGAGGAAAATGCGTGTCATGGTTTTCATGTTAACTCCTATTATTTATGTTCGTCACACAGTAACGTCGCGCAATACCAACTTCGGGGTCGATCAAGCTAGAAAAACGGCCGCCAGCGCCCCATGAGCATGGCACGTAAGTCATGCTGTACATGACATGCGTGTCATGATTTTCATGTTAACTCGTGTTATTTGTGTTCGTTACACGGTCACGTCGCAAGATACCAATTTTGGTGTATATAAAGCTAGCGAAACGGCCGCCAGCGCACCATGAGCGTGGCACGTAAGTCATGCTGTGCATGACATGCGTGTCATGATTTTCATATTAACTCGTGTTATTTATGTTCGTCACACAGTTACTCGCAAGATACCAATTTTGGTTTATATCAAACTAGCGAAACGGCCGCCAGCGCACCATGAGCGTAGCATGTAAATCATGCTGTACATGACATGCGTGTCATGATTTTCATGTTATGACTTGTCATTTATGTTCGTTACTTTTGTTTCCTTTCCGTAATTATTTTTGTTTTGATGATGTTGTGCTTTGTTTCACAAGTTGTTATTGTGCTTATATAATTTTTTTTCCGTTAGACCCCCTACTAGCCTGTGGCTATGGGTCTAATCAGTGTTGTGAATTTACATGAACTGTATCGTAAACAACCTCAATAAAGTCTTGAAGTCTTGAAGTCATACTGTCATGTTACGCCATACCAATTTTGGTGCACATTCGATGAACCAAGCGACCAGGAGAGCATAAAGTCGTAGGCGGCTAGATAGATAGATAGATAGATAGATAGATAGATAGATAGATAGATAGATAGATAGATAGATAGATAGATAGATAGATAGATAGATAGATAGATAGATAGATAGATAGATAGATAGATAGATAGATAGATAGATAGATACGCTAAAAGTCGCAGAAGTTCGCTAAGAAATGCTTCGCATTTAATATTATTAGCTTATGCAGATGATGTAGCGCTGCATTGCACCGATAAACCAAAGTGTCGAAAATGCGACATCTGAAATTGGGAAAGTTGGCATTGTTTCTGGAGCTCGTTTAAACTCCTCAAAAAGTTTAGGATTATGGTTTGGCTCAAGGGGCAGTACGCCGAACCAGTTTGCAGCGGTTAACTGGGCTCGCATTCCACCAAAGTACCTTGGTGTACCACTAGATGCGTGTAGATTCAGTGCACGGTATTGGAAAGAACGTGTCCCTTTGATTAATCGGCAGGCCTAGGCATTTGTTCCATATCGCCTTTCAATTTTTGGGAGAGCCGAAGCTTGTAATACTTTTTTAGCAACAAAGCTTTACTACGTGCTGCAGCTTATTCATTGCGCTAGGTCTTACGTGCAACGCTTCCATCGTATATTTGCAACTTTCATATGGTCTTCGACTTTTGAGCCTATGCGTCGTGACAACATTTTCAGACAAGTTAGTGACTGTGGTTTGTGTTTAATACATTTGTATCTATGGCAAACAGTTTCACGCTTCTTCTTTTTCCGTGACAGTTCCCATCCCATCATTCGTTCGTTCTTGCAAGTTAATTTTGTTAATTGTTTCCCTGACTTGGTTGGTTCCTCAAGAACACATAATTAGGTTGCGCGAAAAAAAAAAACACGGACGAAGAGGAGTACACAGGACGGGCGCAAAACTTCAACTGTTGAAGTTGAAGTTTTGCGCCCGTCCTGTGTACTCCTCTTCGTCCGTGTTTTTTCGCGCAACCTAATTATGTGTTCTAGATTGCACAAACTAGCCCAAATGAAAGCTTTACTGTTTCCTCAAACTTCTCCGCACGCCCGTGCCTGTGGGGATTTATGGAGGAAGTTTACTTTGCTGTTCGATTTCTTAAAGCCCGATTTTTAACAGAATATTTGTATACTGTATCACGCAAAACACTATATAAGGACTTAATATCTATGCTCTTCCCTCCTACGCTGTACCGATCATCATATTTTGATCTTCCAGGCCATGATGTGTTGAAACGAGTGCAAAATATGTATATACCTCCACATTCAACAACATTCTTCTATAAACTCCATTCTGAAACACTCCCCGTAAAAACATGGTTACAAACAAAAGGCATTTTTGTATCGTCGGTCAACAGCCGTCTCTGTGATATACCAGAAACAATAGAGCATTGCTTCGTGAGCTGCAAAGATGCGATTCTTTTGTGCGATGTCCTTCAGCGAACTCTGCAGAAAGAATTTGAAATTAATTCGTACACTATTCGTTATTTGATGCCAACACCTCTTGATGAAGTGCCGTAGGATATGTTCTTTGTTATTGGTATGCACAGATTGTGGAAGACGCGAATGCAGGACCGTAACGCAGAGCCGATCACCTCATCACGTATACATTTCACCCGAATGGTTATTAATTTAAAAGAAGTTTACGACGAACTTGATTTCAGACCGGAATGGTACACAATCTTGGCGAGGTGCTTAGCCTCGCCACCTCCTCTGTGCAGCACCTGATGAACTCTCCCTGGAATGAAGGACTATAACTTAGTCTTCCAGTTTTTGTGGCAGTGCTTGTACTTTCATTGTCGCTAAGTGACTGTAGTAGTGTAACTCTGTGTTGTAGACTGTTGTGGTACTGTGTACTATTTTCATGCGCATTCTATTAAATACCATGATAAAAAAAGAGGCGTGCCTGTGTGGTAGAACACGTACGTGCCACGTAGACGGCCTGGGTTCGATTCTCACTTGGACTAAACATTTTTATTATTTATTTTATTTGCAGCTTTTTGGATTTTTCGGTCACGGACAAGATGATGATTTTTCGCTTACAACCAACGGCGCCGACGCCGACGCCGACAGCGGAATTTCTGCGATACGAGCCCTTTAACGCTATCGCGTTAAAACTGAATTTGGCTCTATAATTGGTACATATTCCTGAGGCTAAAATGACATCGCAACCGCACTTCTTTGTCCTTCTTACTTCTTTCCTTCTTTCTCCCTGTGCCCATCTGAATGTAATTTCATGCCTTCGCGTACATAATACACTATCATCCTTGTTAAACGTTTTTGTTTAGAGGTATTGTTTTGTACGCATGTGTGGTAAGTTTGCCTTGGGCTTATATATGCATTGGCGTATCAAAGAATAAAGCAGTTGTTAGCCAGCGCTTGTTTCGTACGTTTCTTTTCTTCGTGGGTGTCTTGTGCGTTTCCGCTGTAATTTTAGCCTCAGGATTCTGGTCGCGTTCTAACATATATGCCGTGATTCTGGATGAGCCGTTTCGTTTCCTCGCTCCTGTGGCATAAATCTACAAGAGGCAAAGCGTTCCCACTATCTCGCGCCACCACGAACCGCGAGACGCTCTCCTTTTTTCCCTGGTCGATTGGCCACGAGTGGCGTGGCACTACAACCCCAAAATGGAAAACTAGCGTGGGTCGCCAGCGATACGACGAAAACGCAGCGGGGGCAGTGATGCAGCGTAGCCCGCGTCTCGCATAGTTTTAATTTCGCCACTTGTGGCGTCCCGTGCGTTTCACCCAAGGCTGCGTGCGTTTGTATTCTGCCGCTAGTACCCTGGAGAACGAATGATGTATGGCGTAATTGCCCAAGGCAGCGAGCTACGGAGCCAGGGGTCGCAGGTTCGAAACCCCGGTCATGTACTCCGAATTTTTTTCTTCTGAATTATTGTTATTTGCGGCTTTTATTTATTTATATATATATATATATATATATGTATATAGATATATATATATATCCGCGACATGACGGTGACGGCAAAAATCCGGCAAGAGTGTCCATATAATTGGTATCGTAATAATAACATGAAAATCCTGTCGCGTACGTCGTGAAACCCTCTCCTCCAGACGCGTGTGGCACATACTCTTATACCACGGGCCGCGCTATCAAGGTATGCGCCACAGGTGACTGATAGTTTATATCTACATGGGGCGGCGAGAACAGACATAGGAAAATAAATGCAACAGCGTTAATAAATACCGACATCAGCAGCGTTGACAGACGAATGCAAATAAACAGGATCGCAGCAGGAATAGAACCTATGCATTCTGCGTGGCAGTCAGGTATTCTACCACATAGCCACGTCAAGTCTGGAAACTTCTTTGGACAAAATCCATATAGAGGCGTAATGTCGGTGCAATGTCAGTTGTGGTTGCAGTGCTGGCTATCTAATTTTATAACAAAACAAGAAACATTAAATATGTACTCCTATGATACAGGCGTCATGTCGGATTAACGGAAATTGCGGTGGCAGTATTGGCTTCGCTTGTATAGCAGTCTAACAAGCATTATATTTGCACTCCGATGATTCAGCAAGCTATATTGAAGCGCTGCTCGACCACGGACGAATACGCTAACGAAAGTTGCTTATGATATGCAGATCATCAGACCGGTAAATGCACTTAGTTTCGATAATAATGACGTCTTTTCTCTAACTTGAGTGCTGACCACGGTGCAGTGCTGACGTATCGTCAGAATATATGTAGCCCTTTGAACATCGTTATATTCGACGTTCCTGGTAAGCCCACGCTGTGCACACAACTGCTACACACACAGAAACACGTCGATCCACCTCGTAACGCTTGGCTCAAAGCCGAAAACTGCAGCATACACAATTACTAGCCGACTGCTCCGCATAAAACCGATTCCATCAAGGCGTGGGATCTGCCCAGTTTGTCTTTCTGCATTTCTTTCTTTTTATTTTTCTCTTTCTCATTCTTTCTGCAGTATGCTTTACACTCTCCCTTCCTCCTTTCGCTTCTCACGATCACATCTATCTTCCTCACGCTCATTTCCATTTCCCACACCCTTGCTACACATATGAGGCCATGCAATGCTTTACTGGCGTGCCTGGATAGCCGAGTGGTTAGGACGCTCACCTTCGGATCGACGGTGCGCGGGTTCGAATCCCGCCTTGTTAAGAATTCTTTTTCGGCATTGATTTTCCTTTTTCTCTTTATTTATGTCTCCCTGTTTGTTTCTCTTTTCCTTTCTTTCTTTCTTTCTTCTTTCTTTCTCTCTTTCTTTCTTTTTCTTTCTTTCTTTTTTTCTTTCTTTCTCTCTATTTCTGTTATCGTTCTCAGGTGGCCGCACAGTGGCGCATACCCGTTAAGATGACGATAGTTTTCTGCGATCGACTCACAAGGAACGATTCGCTAAAAAACTTCGCTGTTGAGATGGCAGTTGTATCACCATGTTCCATACGGTGGCGTGCCCTCAAGAACAGATGCACATGCAGATGATTGTGTGCAAGCCCACGCAGCCACAGCCATTCCAGACGTCGCCTTACTGCCTATACACCACGTGCCATACGCAGCTCGATCGTCCAGTTTCTCTTAACGTACCCGTTGTTGCGGGCGACAACAGTCCTTACATAAAAATGCAGTACGAGGTTATCACCTTTCAGCAGCCAAGGCCACATAAGGAATCGAATAACTTTTAGCCACAACGCGTTTGAAGCGCGGCCGTCTGTGCGATACACAGAAGCGTGCGCAAGGTTCCCCTACAGGGGGGGGGGGGGCAGGTTCATCGCGGCGCCCCTATTCCCTAATGGGGCAAACTTTGCACCCCCCTCTTCTTAGATGACTACGGGTGCCGCCCTTCTCCACCCACCCCTCTGGTGCGCACGCCTATGGCGATGGAGAATCAGCGGCTTTGCTGCAATTGATAGGCTTGCAAGAGGCACGTCGCGCTGAATAAAGGCTGAATATCAAAATACCATAATTTACTAAAGGCTACGTCAATCCCCATAGCCTCTAGGTAAGCGGCAGTTGCATCACTAGTGCCAATTTCTCTCCAGTGCTTCGCAGGCCAAACTTCCAATCCAAGAGAAAAAAGAAAAAAAAGAAGGATCAGCGATGCTGCCATAAAAACGCTTTGTTGGTGTGTGAGGGGAGAACGGTATCGCGCTTGTCGCGCGGCACATGTTCACCGAAAAAAAAAATCACAGCATATCCACGGAGTGAATGATGATGAGTGGGCGAAGCTGCGGAGGTTCATCGGTAAACCGTGAATCTTGCGTGAATTCTGCCCAGTACATCATCACCGACGTGAGATCGGGCGCGTTTATACTAAAGGTTCGATGAGAGTTATGATGACTTGCAGCTCACTTTAATTTTACATGTACGCTGTGAATTTTCATTGTTTAGAAAGCCATTGCTTTAGAAAACATCTGGCGTCTTTCGTTAAGCAGCTGGCGTCTTTTCGTTTTGCTTTAGAAACATCTGGCGTTCTTTCGTTTTGCTTTTACAAAACATCTGGCGTCTTTCGTTGGTTTATTTCATCAATCAACGGCGTTTTGAACAAAATTTTTATTGTTTAATCACACACAGGAGAAATCTCACCAGGCGCTACCTTGCAGGTAAACAATGGCTGCTAATGGGAATGAGAGACAGAAGAAGTCGGCTTTTAGCTAACACTTACACTTCTACTTCTACTAACGTTTCCTACTGGAACATGCCAATGGCTGCTAATGGGGAATGAGAGACAGAAGAATTCGGCTTTTAGTTAACGCGCACGCTGCGAATTTTTTATTGTTCAACAACGCACAGAAAAAATCTCCCACTGGCACCACCTTGGAGGTCAAAGCGTAAGACTGGTTACGCACTACGACTACTACGACTACGACTAGGAGGGACGAACGGGTGCCGCCTTAAGGAGCTTCGCCCCTAAAAGGAATGTCGTGCTTAACACACCGACAACCGTCCTCTTCCCCATTAGGACCAAGTGACAATGTGCGCTCTACGATCATATCACACTATTTTCATGCGCGGATGGGAACAACCACCGCTCGCATTTTTTTCCAGATTGTATTTGATTGCACATGTTGTTTTCATCACCTTTTGTCTGGTAATTTTTGGTACTCACAACACGTACGCAAAACATTCGTTTGCGATACGATGGAGACGGCACTCCATGACATACGGCAATTTCGTTTCTGCGAAGCATAAGTAGTCCGAAAAATGTCATTGATATACTGCTTTTATTGGCAACGAATCTCAAAGCAGCAAGCAATCATTACATGTCTACGGCCTTCAATCGTCATCAAAGCGTCATAAATGGTAAACAGATTGACATTAATATCTATTTGACTTGTGCAATAGAACATTGGAAAACAACGACGTCACTATGTCGGCTGGCAGTTATTGCCGTTGCAAGAGCCGATTTTGAAGATGGCTATTAAATTACAGACAACAAAACGGAAAGTCGGGCTAGTTGGTCTTCTTCAATAACGTATAGAATTGCACAGCGCCGAATACAAGGCGAAACACTTGCAGAAGCACACACGGACAGCGCAGTTAATTTCAGTTCTTCTAGCAAAAGTGGCTGCGGCAAAAGCTTGGTGTTAGATACGCTCCTGTGGGCCACGTTGTCTTCAGACTACAGGTTTGACTGAGGCGACCTTAACATTATGTTGTAGCAGCAGTACTATTGTGTGACTATATAGGATATCTAAATATTTCATATTCACTACGTGACGTTAAGAAAATGGCGTTTCTGCACCAACGAAAGCTTCACATTTAAAAGGCATTGCCTGTAGAAAGGAAGGGATATTTTAAGGGTTCGATTTTCTTTTTTAGACAGAAAAATAATGAGAACTAACAGACAATAATGCCAGGGAAATTATAGGGGATGTTATTTGGTGTAATTATATTACAAATGTGATGAAGGTAAAGGGAACGAAACGATAACTTACCGCCGGCGTGGAACGAACCTGCAACCTTAGAATTACGCGTCGGATACTCTACCTATTGAGCTACAGCGGCGGTCAACCCCCCATCCACATCATTTGATAAGGGCATTTCAACCTGGGAGTGTCAATCGGCGCTTATCGCAGCCATGGCTACAATAGGCGTTGATTAACTTTTCGCTAGTATGGGCTCAGAGGGGATTTCTGATCTTCTGCGAATGCGCTTCGCTAATGCCGTTGTCAGGCGCAGGTGGTTTTTGCCGTTGCGCTTGCAGGTTGTTTTTTAGAAGTGACCTCTGCTACTTCCAAAATATTCATCCCACTAAAATGTCACAATGTAACGCGTCCACTAACGTGCTCTTCCCGATGCCCCTTTTAGATGCTCCAGGTGGTCCCTCCACGCTAATTGCAATGCCCTGCAACTAATGTTGATGAACAAGCGTACCATGACATACCTCTGAAGGCGTCGTTTGAAAGACGTCCCCACAATGCGCGGTGTGTTGGGAGGAGCTACAACTGCATAATGCCTTTGCCCTGTTATGCCGGAGTGTTAGAATTAAGAATATTTTATATGTTTTAATTGCTGGCTTGCAACCCACTTTTGTGAAACGAGTGGAATAATCATAAACTCTTTACAGACAACAATGAATCTGATAGAGAATGGCAATGGACACTTAATGCAAGTGACGACACCGTCCTGTCGATACATGTCTGCGCAGAAGTAGGCAACTTTCCTAGACCTGGACTGGTGAGTATATGGAATATTACAGCAGAATTAAGCGTTCAGCAATGGCACGCCTGGGCACGCTTCAGTGTACACATTGTTGCGATACACTATGAGGCTTTTGCAAATCCGTCCAATATGCACATGATAATATTAAAAAGCGAATTCTACAGCAACCATAGATTATTGGCTTATTGCACTCTAGTGTCATGTACAGCTGGATTATCTTTCTTTAGTTTGCAATTTGGTATAATATACATTGAATGAGTTTTTTCCCTGAACAGCTTATGTCAACTTTTACTGCAGCCAAGCAGCGCTGCAGGGGTAGAGATTCGCCTGGCGCTAAATTGGTGGCAAAGTGCATGTCAGTCACACTCAGAGAAATTGGACAGCTGGTATATTGTAACGCGGCGCTGGAAGAGCGCGAAAGAAGAACGAAGAAGTAGAACGGGAACGAGGGATTTCGGTGATCGGCAGCATCTAACCGTCCCTTGTCTTTTGCCTGCCGCTTCATTGACCTCATTGTAAATAAACCCATATCATCCGTAACACTTTCGGTGTAGGTTCGGGGTAACCGACGCCCTGGACGACACTGTCGCAGATGACCTTCGAAGAAGCCGACGCCTAGCCGGACTACCTCCGGAACACACAGACATGAGCGACGCCCGCGAAGGCACGTCGGCCGGTGTCACGGAACAAGGCAGCCATCGACCGAGACAACCTAGCTACTGAGCACCTGAGCCACGCATATTCTCAGGCAGGACCGATGAAGACGTGGACGATTGGTTAAAGCACTACGAAAGAGTGAGCCGCTATCACGAATGGAGTACGTCGGCGAAGCTTGTGAACGTGGCATTCTTTCTTGCCAGGACCGCTCTGCTTTAGTGGGAGAACCACGAACACGTGCTGACCACTTGTCCGCCCTTTGCTGAGGAACTGATGCCTGCTTTGGGGACACAAGTTTCAGGGAAAAGAGGGCTGAACAAACACTCGCGCTTAGAGCACAATTGCCCGGCGAAACGTGTACGACCTACATTAAAGGGACCGACAACTGCCCAGAACATGAAATGAGATGACTGCACTGATGAAAAGATTGTCCGTCGCATTGACTCAAACGAACCCTGTTTATCTCGTGATAGGTGGATTTATATTTTTATTTCTTCATTGAAAGTCGCAAAAAATGACCTTTGGCGCTTTTGGCGGCAAAATCATAAATGGTCCGATGAAGCCGGTCACGTGACCGTTGATTGGTGTACGCGTTCGCTGACTTTTTCTGTTAGTACTGAAATATTGTTCAATTCTTTATATTAAAAGATATTACTCCATAAAATGTACATACAGGCCTGCGTTAGCTGTATGCAACAAAGTGGCGCTGCCTTCGCTCGGCGTAGACGGCGTAGGCAGCCTTGGCACAGGCGCAGGCAACCTTGGGCGCAGGCGCTCACAACGCTGTACAAATACCGAGAAGGTGTATAAAGCCACATCATCTCATTTTAACAGCTTGCTATTTTCAAAAATGGTTGGAAAGCCAAAAATTAAGGTGGTTAAGCATAGTTACAGTAACTCCTGCGAAAGCAGAACAACGACAGCTTTCACAAGGGCTAGCGGCATCGCTATGAATTGTCAGCGTTGCTGGAGCAAGCCTTCATGCGTGTTTGGAGCCTTTCAGATCGAAAAACACTACTTATAAAATAACTACGTGCTTTTAGGATAAACCACTGCAGCTACAAACGCTACGAAGGGTAAGCTTCCTGTCGCGCCGTAAAAAACTGGGTCGAGAAAAATCAGTTGTCGGTCCCTTTAAGGAAGTACTGCAGCTGTGTGGCATTGGTAACACCAACATGTCCGACGAAGACAAGGTCGGGCATCTGTTAAAGGGCACCTCTGAAGACGTTTATAGCTTTCTCATTACAACGGAAAACCTGAACACACCTTCCGAGGTTAGGCAGCAATGTAGGGCGTTCGAGGCGCAGAAGACCCGACGAATTTTGCCCAAGTTCGGGCGCTTGGACAACGTCCCTACGGTTGCAAGTATTGACGTCGCCGCCTGCGAAGACCTACCTATGATCGTGCGTCGAGTAGTTCAAGAAGAGCCGGCACGGCTTCAGGGAGCAGAGGCACGCTATCGATGAAAATTCGACGAGTTTCGCGAACCACCATCCTTCTGCAGGCGAGAGCGTCGCATCGAGTATCGACCACTATCTGAAGAGGAACACTCCAGAACGAGCTTCCGATCGTTCCCACCAAAGCTTCGCATCGAGTATCGACCACTATCTGAAGAGGCACACTCCAGCACGAGCTTCCAATCGCTCCCGTCAATTCACGGTCGCCGCCGGATGTCACCACCTCGTCGTTCTGCTGCGGAATATCCCCCGACACCACAACGTCTTCCTGCAGACTACTACGAGACGACACGACGTGCGCCTGCGGAGTACCACCCAACTCCGCGAGCCTCTGCTACCACTAAATCGTTCCGCGACGTGCCAATATGCTACACATGCGGCCTCCGAGGGCATATCTCGTGCTTCTGACGCCGCCAGCCGCGAGCACCACGTTTTTCGGCATACCCGGCTCGTGTACACGAAACCTCGACCTCTCAATCCATCGTGAGCCCTCTACGACAGCAGTGGCGAGTCCCCAGCCGAGTCCCCAGCCTGCGTGACGAGTCCCCAGCCTCCGAGCGAAGCCTTACGCCGTCTTCATGACGACCATGCCGTTCGCCGTCCCCGCATCGTCGGTCGCCTTCTCCGCCCCAGCTGGGAAACTAGCTGGTGCGACAGTTGGAGGTGCGGTTGCGGGACGGTCACATTCGCCAATTCCTTCTGCTATGATGTTGAAGAACAAAGTGCGTGTGTGTATAGACGGTGTCAACAGTATTGCTCTTGTAGATACTGGTGCGACTATTTCGGTTATGAGCCTTTATTTTAAAGGTAACTTTTTAGGACATGAAGTCATGTTTGCGTGGGATCACAATGAAACTTTTCGTGGAGTGGGAGGAGAAATGTCGCGCCCCGTTGGTGTTTGTTCGGTTTTAGCAACGATTGGAGGACAAAGTTTTAGAGCGGAATTCATTGTATTGGCGCAAGCAACTGATAGTGTTATCTTAGGAATAGACCTCCTTCGTGAATGCGGCGCTACGCTTGACTGTGGGACTGGGGAAATTATTCTCCAATGCACGTTGCCAACTGCCGTAATCGACGATTTTCGGACTGAACCAGCCGACGTTCTTTCTTTGTCTGAAGATGCGTTGATTCTTGGTCATTCAGCCATGTTTATTCCCGTGTGCTCTTCTCGTGTACTGTTGGGATCCTGCAGCGGCCTTGTGGAACCAAATCATACCAACGTACTTGAGAAGAATGTGCTGGTCCCTCGCTCGTTTATTCAAGTCAGCGTTGGAAGTGCTTTCTTGTGGACACTCAATGCTTCTGCAGAGTATCTGGCGAGCACCTCTTGAACAGCATCCATATCGGTAGAAGAGAGCGACTTGTTTCCCAATTTGAATCCGTCTGCCTGCCGGATTCAAATTTGGAACGTTTGTGGAGCAGACCACAATTGACGTCCGGACGGTTGAAGGGTCTCGAGACATCCATCTACCAGCGCCTGACTACGCAGCCGACTTGCGGCGCATGATAAACAAGTCGCTGTCTTCTACGGAGATGGATCTTCTTCAAGAGGTACTCGCCAGATACACGCCAGTCTTCGATTTTCCTCCAAGCGATCATTGTTTTACGCTGCCAAAATCCCGTATGCACCACCGTAGCAACACGGGAGATGCTACACCGATACGCCAGAAGCCTTACCGCGTATCTCCTTCAGAAAGAAAAGTGATCGCCCAACAGGTCAACGACATGCTGCAGAAGGGCGTTATTCAGGAGTCATCCAGCTCTTGGGCAGCTCCGTTTATACTCGTCAAAAAGAAAGACAACTCATGGAGATTTCGTGTCGACTACCGCCGCCTTTACGCCGTCACGAAGAAATACGTGTATCCTTTACTACGCATCGACGATGCTGTTCATTGCCTGCACTCTGCCGCGTACTTTTCATCTGTAGACCTCAGGTCTGGGTACTGGCAGATACCAATCCAACCGTCTGACGGAGAAAAGACTGCTTTCGTTACGCCTGACGGCTTATATGAATTTAACGTTATGCCGTTTGGCTTATGTAACGCTCCAGCAACCTTCGAGCGATTTATGGTCTCTATCCTTCGCGGGCTCAAATGGGAGATTTGTATGTGTTATCTCGATGACGTCATTATTTTTGGCAGGACTTTCCACGAGCATAACCAGCTGCTCACCATTGTTCTCAATTGTATCGAACAAGCTGGACTTATTTCAAACTCAAAGGAGTGCTACTTCGGTGAGCGCCAAGCCGTTGTTCTTGGATATCTAGTTGACCAGGACGGCATACGACCAGATCTCAACAAGATCACTGCAGTCCGCAACTTCAAGCCACCAAAGACGGTGAAGGACCTTCGTAGCTTCCTGGCCCTTTGTTCTTATTGTCGCAGATTTATTAAAAACTTCGCCCAGCTAGCTCATTCACTGACAGACTTGCTTGGGAAGGACACCCCCTACCAGTGGACCGCTGAGCGTGAGGCTGCTTTCGAACAGTTGAAGTTCTTGCTCACTTCTGGGCCTCTTTTGTCCCGTTTCGACCCGGAGGCCCTCACGGAACTGCATACCGATGCAAGTGGCGTGGGCGTTGGTGCCGCCCTCGTCCAGTTTCGTGATGGACGCGAACACGTCCTGGTTCTTGGATGTGGGCGCGAAAAGACAAAGGCGAAGGGAAGAAGGCGCACACACTGCCGCTTGTGTGTGTGCCTTCTTCCCTTCGTCCTTGTCTTTTCGGGCCCACATCCAAGAACCATGACAGAACAACAAGCCCGCATCGCTACCCGCGAACACGTCGTTGCGTATGCAAGTCGTGCGCTGACAAAGGCTGAATACAATTATACTCTAACAGAACTGGAATGCTTCGCAGTTGTTTTCGCCATACACAAGTTCCGACCTTATTTGTACGGCCGACATTTCAACATCGTAACCGACCATTATTCCCTATGTTGGCTTGTTGGACTACGTGACCCAGCTGGCCGGTTGGCTCGTTGGTCCTTGCGGCTTCAGGAATATAACTTTTCTGTTGCCTACAAGAGTGGGCGATGCCACGCCGATACCGATTGCTTATCTCGTCTACCATCTCCAAATACAAGCACTGATGACGAAGATTTCGACAATTACCTTGCCACGATCTCCTTCGGCTTTCCTAGTCTGGACCTCTTCAGTCAGGAGCAGCGGCGCGACCCATCACTGAGACCAATTATTGATGCGACCAGCAGATCTCGGCGCGCAACGCAATTCGCGATTCGTGACGGTGTTTTGTACCGCAAGAATTACTCAAGCAATGGTGCCCCATTGCTTGTCGTCGTCCCAGAACGCCTGCGCCTTGCGGTGTTCCGAGCATTGCACGACTAACCCGTTACACTGAGACGTTCTAACCCGTTCTAACCCGTTAGAACGGGTTAGAACGATCTAACCCGATCTAACCCGTTACACTGAGACGATGGCACTTGCTTCAGCCACCTCATATGATGTGTCCTGGTTCCTACTATATTCGATTATCCTCCGTCATGGAGCTCCCCGTGTGGTAATAATTGATCGTGGCCGCCGCTGACGTTGTTGAAGAACTACTACGGCTCTGTGGGTGCCACTGTTGGCATTTCACGCCTTACCACCCGCAAACCAATGGGCTCACTGAGCGCACCAACCGTACTATCATAAACATGCTTTCAATGTTTGTCTCAGCGGACCATAAGATCTGGGATGCCGTATTACCTTTTATAACGTATGCCTTTAACACCGCCAAACACGAAGTCACAGGTTATTTACCTTTCTTTCTGCTCTACGCTCGCCATCGACAGTTTTAACACGAAAGTGTTTTATGCCGGGGTCCACCAAAACTTCAGTGGCGTATTTCGGCCACGAAAATGATGTAGAAAAAATTGACACGATAATATGTCAAAGAAAAAAAATTCCGTCAACGGGCATCGAGCCCACGACCGCTCGGTCCACAACAACAGATGCCGGGCACGCTATCCAGTGCGCCACGGCCACAGACTCCAGAGGCTTTACAAACGCGCCTTTTATATCTACCACTCTCGCGGTTGGAGGGGTGGTGTTGCCCTGTGGGAGCGGTAAAGTAATTCGTCATTACTGCGGCCTCCGCGATTAGCACCTGCAACGCGTTACACTTCCGTCCCATTCGGCGCGTTTTAAATAGAAGTTCAATTTTGTCGGTGCCTTAACACACCGCGAGGTGGCGATCTTAAACCAAGCGTCGTAAAAACGTCGGCCTCGCTCATAGCATCACGCTAATCCAAACCAAAAATAGCTCTGCGACGCGCGCCTGCCTCACCTGGATGTAACACACCGCGTTCACCGCTGACGCGCTCGCCCCGACAAAAAATCGCGGCTGGGCTACCGGGGCGCCAGGACGCGCTTTGCGTTTCCCTCTAGTCCGGCCGTGGTGTTCGATCACATTTTAACATGCCGCGGGATGGCGACCAAGTTCAGCGTCCAATATGCGACGCTCTTCTGGCTATCACACCTCGTTCTCTGATTATGCTTTCACCGTTAACTACTACAGCTACCACAAGGGTTTGTTTAATCATTTAACATGGACGTTAGTCGTCGGGATGGAGATGTAGCACCAATCATCGAAGTGGGTGCATCTACGTTAAACGGTGCTATAATAATAATAATAATAATAATAATAATAATAATAATAATAATAATAATAATAATAATAATAATAATAATAATAATAATATCTGGGATTTAACGTCCCAAATGCACGATGTGATTATGAGGGACGCCGTAGTGGAGGGCTCCGAAAATTTTTACCACCTGGGGTTCATTTACGGGCACCTAAAGCTAAGTACACGGTAAACGGTGCTATAGCTGCCAGACATCAATATATATAGTGCAAACTCTCTTATACCAATTCAGTTACTTCTGTAAACATTCAGTTACTTCTGTAAGGGCACGCTTTACTTTCGTGTTTTTCCGATTCCTATGAAGGAAGGATCAACCATCTTTTCTCGACACCGTGCTTCTGTTCTCGACTAATGAAAACGCAAGTGTCGCGCAGACCTTTTGTCGCGCCGAAGAAGCACGTCGACTGGCCCGGCTCAGAATTCTCTCGTCTCATTCCCGTGCAAAGGCCCGTTACGACGCAAAACATCTGCAAGTCACCTTTTTGCCAGTGTGGCTGTGGACACCAATGAGAAAGCGGGGACTTTACCAAAAGCTTCTTTCTAAGTACACCAGTCCATTCGTCGTTATCAAAGGTTTGAGTGACGTCACCTACGTCATCGCAAAATTGACAGCTGGCAACCGCCGTTCATGCAAGACGCAACTTGTTCATGTCGCACGACTGAAGCACTACACTCCGCGAGCCATCTGACTTGCTCGGTGAGCTTCGTCTCGCCCCGAGGAAACTGTAACGCGGCGCTGGAAGAGCGCGAAAGAAGAACGAAGAAGTAGAACGGGCACGAGGGATTTTGGTGATCGGCAGCATCTGACTGTCCCTTGTCTTTTGCCTGCCGCTTCATTGACCTCATTGTAAATAAACCCATATCACCCGTAACAATATTATATACATTAATAAAAAATGAAGTTTATCTGAAGCTTATTGATGAGGCTGTCAGTGTAGAATCACATTTAGAGAATTGATAGTACTTGAATGTATGTAATTACGATTCGATAATAGATGACTGTAGCATATAAGCGATTTGTAGTATTTTTTGTTATCATTGTTTGGTAGTTAGGCTAATTGTTGTTATCAATCAAGTATTCGCGAATCAGCGGTTATTGACGCCAAACAGAAAGTATCGGAAATGGCAATTTGATGATTAGCATAATCATCATTATCATGAAATAATTTTGCATCCCCTGCGGGACGAAGGCATCTGCAAATGATATTCAGTTTATCCTGTCCTACGCGAACTCATTTGATCTTCAAGCGAAGCTCGCTACAGATTTCGGTGGCAGCGACGATGGTATTGGGCGTCGAGAACGCGGTGACCACGAGTGTACAGAAAGTCGTCCCCCGATGGCGCCAGTAACATTCGTATGTCGGAGCATAAGCTACCCTGTAAGCGTCATTCTGTTCGACGTTGCACGGGCCGTTTTCTAATAAAGGATGCTGTCGTGACGCTGGGCTTGTCAGCGATCAGCCGTTTCTGATGTGGCAGTCTCAACTTTTAGATGCGAAGTATCTTAAGGCGGAGCTCAATCCGGTGGTGGTGGTGGTGGTGGTGGTGGTGGTGTGCGGCGTGACCACCCTTACTGCGCATGCGCATACCCTCTCCACACACCTCCTCTCCACTCACCCTCTCCCCATGCCCTCTCCACTTTCCCTCTCCCCTTCCCCTCACCCTCCCCCTCTCCACTTTCCCTCTCCCCTCCCCCTCTCCCATACCCCTCTCCCCTCCCCCTATCCACTCTTCCTCTGAAACGCGGGCTAGACATGCCGAAATTCTCTCCTGCGCAACGCCGCGATGAGCTCGAGCGCATGCGCGTCCCCTCCCCTTCTCTCTCCTCTCCTATGCTGCCCCCCTCTCGCCCGCCTGTCGACCGCGTTCCCCGCTCGCCCTGCGAGAATTAACGGCCAGGCTAGATGGGAGATACGACGCGCGTAGCGTCCCTCTTCGCGTTCCACGACGCGAGGTCGGTAGCATGCCCAACGAACGCCAACGGAACGCGATCGTGCAAGTGCTCCGGCTTCGCATCGCCTCATAGTCCCCTTTAGCGGGAGATGGTGTAATTTTTATTGAGGCCATTTGTGATTTTGCGCCTCCACATTCTTTAATGCCTGGATATGACGTCATGACCGTCCTTGTTGCCTCTTCCAACTAAAATGTTGAGTTCCTGAGCACGTGTACGAAGTCCAATTCCAGGAATGGAGGATGGAAAAAAATAGCCCATCTTCACTGACAACGTTGTGAAGCCTGATGAAGCAGGGAAGCGTTATCCGTCGCTTCGTCTTGTCTTGTTTTAAACTCACGGTGCAACGCAAGCCGTTCACGTCTGACGTACGCTGCTCATTTGAAGATCTGTGCCTACTGCTACCCGCATGCGCTTGGCTTCGACTTATCGTACGCGGAATTCTCGACCAGAACGGCGCCGTTGTTGCCGTTCCCAGGCCAATTACCACTGACCCCCCCGGCGCACAGTTTCTTCATTCTAAGAGCGCACGACTTCACTCATCGCGGAACATTAGAGAAAGAATTCTGGGCTCCTGTGTCAGGTACGTCTGCGTCCTACCGGCAAACGAATGCCAATTTCTTGGTCAGCCGAACGTTCAGGCTAGTTACAGAAAGCTTATTCTTTTTTACTGGACCGGAGGCGAGTAGTGGGGCTCGCCCAATTTCTGCCACACATACCGGCTAGGTCAGTTTTATACAGATCCTTCATTATTAGTGAACCGGAGGTGAGCAGTGGAGCTTGCCAAATTTTTGCGACATATACCCGCTAGCAGTTACGGGCTGCGTTACGCCAATCCGCCTCTTTCATTTTCCTGTGCTGCCCTCTACCGTTTTGGTAGGAGTTTGGTAGGGGCCGGGAGAACCGGTATTGCCAGAAGTAAAGCCTCCGAGATGCGGAGACGTTTCGCGACCTTTCCGCTAGGGGAGGGCGCGTGCGCCGTGGCGTCGCGAAAAAGGCGGATTGTCCAGGGAAAACCTCGACCATAAAAAGCTTCGTGGTTAAATGTTAGGAGGAAGCACCGTGCAACGCGATAGAAAGAAAAAATAAGGAAGAGTAATTGCTCATGCACCCCCACATGAAGCTTCGATTACGCATACATTCCCGGGAGGAGACAAGCTCCCTAATTCCTTATGCCTGCAGATTCTTAATTTCATCGCCACACGGCGTTTCGCACTTCTTGGTGCTCATTCCTTCGCTTTAATAAAATATTAGGGGGGGTAAATATCAGTGAAGTTAATCGTACAAGCGCGCTTCAATGTATCAATCAAAAGCCTATTGATATAAGGTGAGTCCAGTAAAATGGATTAAAAGGTAGTAAACTGTAATCATAATTTTTAGTTGGATTACGACAGATAGTAAAAAATCAGAATGGCGCGCCGTAATTTAGTCAATACGAATTAATCACAAATACTTATGCAAAATTGTACTCTATTCTATGGGGGACAAGTATTCAACGCTTATGTTAATTCAATATTTTGTAACTTCTAACTGTGTAGAAAGACATGTATAGTATATAGACCATTTGAATCCATATAATGCTTACCCACATAGATGATAGTCCATGTACCTAATTTGTAGTACTGGTTGTTATTGCTTGTCGGTGTCTACTAGTACTTATTTACAAGATAATAATTTTAAACTCTGTGGCAATATGTATCTAACGAAAGGCATGCGCCAGACCGCAAAGCGAGTTTTAAGTAGCTGTATTGATGCCTACGTTTACTTAGGATGGGGGGGGGGGGTATGCAATAATGAGAGTACTTGCAGGATCAAGTTGTAACGCATTATATGTGAACGTGAAGAGGGAGAGGAGGAATGTAATGTAAATCTGAACATATAATTAGCAAATTCAGGCTTTCGATTACTTACGGCATTTATTATAGACCTGGAATTTAATCATATTGGCAGAAAGCATTATACGGCAACATATACGCATATTTGTGCCCCGATTTTTGCAGTAGCTAATCAATGGTAATAATTAATTCAGATATTCTAAACATTCGTGCAAACGCTGTCATTATGGTAGCCCTGCCACGGTGGTCTAGTCCTTTAGCAAAACGCATACGATATTAATTCCTAAAACGGACGAAGGGGAAAAACTTAAACTGGTGACATCGTATAGGCCCATATCACTGACCAATGTTGACTACAAGATTTTTATGAAGGTTCTGGCAGCGCGACTTCAAGGTGTCATTAAAGAAATTGTTGGAGAGCACCAAACTTGTGGAATCAAAGGCAGAACTATTAGCTCAAACATTCACAAGATGCGGTGTGTGCTAGAGTGTTGTGACGAGGATTTACTTGGCGTTGCTGTGCTCCAGATAGACCTGGAGAAAGCTTTTGATTGTGTTGCGCATGATATTTTGTTTGCCATTTTAGATCATATTAATGTTGGTTCCATCATCAAGGAGGGAGTGGCCTGGCGTACCAGAACTGCACAACACGTTTAATTGTTAATAAGTCTTTGGGGGCCCCCATTCACGTAATGCGTTCTGTGCGTCACGGCTGCCCCCTCAGTCCACTTTTGTTTTGTATTTACATCGAAGCGATGTGCTCAGCGATAACTGAAAAAGAGAAAATACGTGGCTTCAGCTTGGCGGCAGTGGAAGTTAAGCTGCTGGCATATGCAGATGACATTGCGGTGTGTTGTACGAACAAAGAAAATGTAGAGGAAACGATAAGTGTTGTGAAACATTTTTGTAGCGTCACAGGGAGCCGCGTAAACTGGGGGAAATCTCTTGGGCTTTGGCACGGAAGGTGGCCTTCAAAGCCGCACCATTTTGCGAATGTGCGCTGGACGGAAACACCGACAAGGTACCTCGGTGTTCCCCTTGAATGTTATAACGGCAGCGAGGAGTATTGGTCGCGTCAAACAAAAGAGACGAAGGAAAAAGCAGACAGGTGGAAAGGCATGAACCTGTCTGTTTTTGCTAGGGCTACAGTGTGGTATGTAAACTGTGGTATGTAATGCAGGTGCTACATTGTTCAAGGATCAACGTGCAAAGGCTGCACAGAGTGTTCGCAGTTTTTATATGGGGCTCTGAATGGGATAGGTGCAGGCGGACCAATTTGTTCAGGCGCGTGAAGGACGGGGGTCTCGGTTTGGCGCACCTATTTGTGAGACAATTAGTAAATAGATTTTTGTATTTCCGGGACATCAGGGATCCGTTTTTGCGTACGGTATGCCAGCTCAGGTTAGGCAGTGCCTTATCAGATCTTGTTGTCACTACGGATAGCCGGCCCGTGACGTTGCGTGGCTATCTCAAGGAAGTGGTAAACAGTGTACGTTTTTTATCTGTTCGTTTTTCGTTGGATTACCTATTAAGTGTTAGAAGAAAAGAATTGTACAAAGATGTATGTGATATGGTTTTGCCAGTACCATTGTGCAGGGCCATATACAGTGGAAGACCGGGACAAAATGTACTGAAGCGCGTGAGAAACATGCAGGTACCTACAGGGGTGAAAACATTTTTCATTGAGTTACACACAGGAACACTATCAGTAAAGACTTTCACAGAGGAACGGGGCTTTTTTACACCATGGGGGTCACACTGTTTGATATGTAAGAAACCAGAAACCATAGACCATGTTTTTTTTTTGCATTGTTGGGAAGGGGTACATTTTTGGGACATTTTGCAGAGGACATTAAAGAAGGATTTTCCTCTGCATCCACACGGGATAAGGTATCTCGCAGTAACGAATGATGAGGGTGTCCCATTTGATGTAGTGATGTTGACCGGTCTCCACTGTATATGGCGTGCACGAATGGCCGGATACCACTTCGACCCGGATGCAAAGCAAGCAGTAATTTATTTCAGGCAAAGCATGTCTGCATTCATTGAGTGTAGTAAAATACAGGAGATCGAGCCAGAATGGTTGTCAAGGTTTGAACCTCTGGCAACCCTTAAGTATTTTTAAGAGGACAACATCAGTCCAAATGGGACTGATGGCAATGCTTGTTCCTTTTTATTGTATTATGTGAGTGTGCAATGATTGCCCTGTACAATGTCCAAGCCAGGCAATAAATAAATAAAAAAAAGCCACGGTGGTCTAGTGGTTATGGCGCTCGACTGCTGACCCGAAAGTCACGGGGTCGAGTCCCGGCCGCGGCGGCTGCATTTTCGATGGAGGCGAAAATGTTTGAGGCCCGTGTGCTTAGATTTAGGTGCATGGTAAAGAATCCCAGGTGTTCGAAATTTCCGGAGCCCTCCACGACTTCGTCTCTCATAATCATGTCGTAGTTTTGGGACGTTAAGCCCCAGATAATATTATTACTGTCAATATAGTAGGATACGTTAATAAAGGTTGATACGATTTCAAACATCTATTCTGATACGACGATAGATGATATTACAATACATGTAATGCCTATTATTGGAGGATGTGAATCATTAGTAGTAGCTGGTAATTATTTACTCAGAGTAACTGCACCTTTGTGGCGATGAGTGTGAAAGGAAATGTATACAAGAAATGGCAATTGTAGTTTGTAATTATTACAGGTTATATATTAACAGTTAAATAACAATTGGGGAGAGAAATAGTGCAATTGTTTTTAGCATTGGGTTGCAATGAGTCAAGTGAACAGTGGAGGGAGAGATGACCAATGCAGTGGAGATATTAACCGGTATTTAGACATTTAGATATCTCTAAGTGTAAGTTAGTCTATAATTACAAGAAATGAGAAGGCTCGGAATAATTCTGAGCGAATTCAGAATACACGAAAACGTTTCATGGAAATCGCACCCTGATGTAATTAGAAGCCTACAATAAAAAGCTCTCTCTGTAGGAACATACGGAGAGGTTAAACAGATAGCATGTCATTGTAGGCAATTATGATACCATGCAACAGGATCATATAATTAGTAGTGACGCGGTATGCACTGAGCACACGAAAGAAGTCGCATAGGAAAAGAGGTGACTGAGGAAGTGAGAATACCATAACGGACGGCAGCCGTCTAATTGACATTGTATCTGTCAAGTATAACTTCTAAGAACGCTTGTTTTGCGAAGCCGAGAGGACATGAACAACAAGCACGTGGCTTGACTGTTTCATCGACGAGGCGCCATCGGCGTCCCTTCGTTTTATGCGATACCAAGTGCACTGTCAGCCAGCAAGGGACCTTCCTCACGAAGTTAGTTCAACTAGGCCGATCGACGTGGTACTGTAAGGAGATTGATGGCCCGTCAGGAAATTGTGCAAACAGGTGCGGTGCATGTGAATTCCCAGCTCCACACACTAACCCAACTCGTTCTGGACCCTTTAAATAGAAAATGCCTTCCGAGATGGTGAGCATGAATTTAACTGCTACAGAGAAACAGCAACCGTGAATGATGCAAGGAAATGAAGTAGTGAGAACGTTGGCCGAGTGACTGACCCAAGCAACACCAGTAGGACATACCGTACAACCTGACGTTCTTGAACGAGAATTGCAAAATGCGAGTCTGTTTCGAGTACGCATGCGTGGAAAAGTGAAAAATGTGGAGAATACGTGGAAAAGGGATGACACAAAGATATTATTCAGCATTTGGGTGTTATTGCCGGACAATGGCGCAGTTTGCAACTTATGTATAAAGCACCAATGCGCTGGAGACTGTGGACAAGCAACTTTTTGGGCGACTTTCCATGACAAGCAGTGGAAAGATGGGATGCGGCACTGCGTTTATCATACACATCTGCATCTTGGCTGAGGTAGTGTCTCGAAAAACACCACCTTTTGTATTCAGCAGAAACGAAGGTGCCGTCACCTAAAGTTGCAGATTTCGCAACGCAGGGCTTTTACATTGGTATCTATAGTTAAGTACAACTCAGTGACCCAGGAATATATGATCACATTATGCGATTCATACATACCTCACTACTTTCAGTTATTTCGGGAGCACATCACCGTGGTAAATACGGACGTGACATCCAGAATCGTCCTACACACTAAACATTGATTCCGTCAACTGACTATAAAAACGAAGCTCGTGAAAATGCACCAGTGGGACGATGAAGATGGACCTCTTGTTGCAATATACAACGTGGACGAAGGAAACACAGCGCCGACCAAAAGTAAAAAATATATTCTTAAAAAGACGTTTCGACTCCCGTCAATGAAGCGTGTGCAGCAAGTTCGCTTACTGAGTAAGCGAACTTGCTGCACATGCTTCATTGTTAACATGGCTCCCGTGTGGGAGCCGAAACGTCTTTTTAAGAATATATTTTTACTTTTCGTCGGCGCCGTGTTTCCTTCGTCCAATGTCTTTCCCCAGCCAGGCTGGTTTCCGCCAAACTCTCGACTTCATAAACCTACGCCAGGCGTATGGCCAATCATTCATTCAGCAAGTTCGACGTTGCGTATCGCTCCCTTGCAAGCTGTCGTCATTCAAGAGTCACCTGAACTTCAACCTTGCTTGCAAAACTCGTGGTGTGATACCACGCTCTATTCGCCTACAAAGACTTGTGCCCATAAGGGCTGGAACGAGCGTCATCATGGAAGCGGAGCACAAGCTATTACGGGCAAGAATTTTGGATTGCAGAGACGGAATCAGGCACTGAGAAAATGAAGCCTTTTTCCACGACGCCGTATCGAATTCGAGTGTCCCGAAGGATTTGCATGTATAGAGTTGCATGCGAATTTCGACGCCAACATTCAAAGTCGCCGGTGCGAAGTATCGCACGAGAAGAAGGTAGAGAGTTTATCCGCATTTCCATACGGACCTGGAAATTCCGGAAAGGCAACTGTGTTAAACCTTTCGTCTTTCATGCCGAACAAAAGTGAAGTCGCTGTCCTGAACCTTGCTCTGAACTTCAACGCTGGGCTGCAAGTGACCACAGGAAGTTATTCTGTGCCGTGGAAAATGCCGTCAGTGTAGTAGATGCTACTCGAAGGGACGAAGCCTGCACGGGTGCCGTTACCTTGCTGTCATCACGTCTTCGGAAGCAACCCTCCCCTTTGTCCTTGAAAGACCGTGAGGAAGTCAAGTCCTTACGCAATAACGAGAAAATCGTTATTCTTGCTGCTGATAAAGGAAGCGCTACTATTTTACTAGATACAAATAACTGCGTGAACAAGATGTCTGCACTTCTGGAGTATAAGAGTACCTACACTTGACTAAGCAAGGACCCTACAGCGAAGCTTGAGAGGGATTTGCAGAAATTGCTGGCTGATGTGATCCGCATGGTGCCACCCCAACCGAGCATCTGTATTACTCACTCCTGTGCATTATTGGCTCCACCCCGGCCTTATATGGCCTTCCGAAGATAAATAAACGTGATGTGCCCTTACGCCCCATAGTCGATTTCACACGTTCGTTATTCAAGCTGTCTGGCTATCCGCACAGAATCCTCTCCCCTCTGTCGGACGATCTCGGACGCATATTAGGAATTCTGCCGTTTTTATTGACAAAGTGCGCGACTTTTTACTAGAAGAAGACGAGGTGCTAGTGTGCTTTGATGTCTAGTCTCTGTTTACGAGCGTACCTGTCGAGCTTACCGTTGAGTGTGCACTTCGGCCCTTGAGTCAAACGGGACACTACCAAGCCGAACACCAATAGAGGTTGCCGACCTCGCGAGGCTTCTCCGGTTCTGCTTGCAGAACACTTGCTTTACGTTCTGGAACAAGTTCTATAAACAGGCGCCTGGCACTGTCATGAGTGCTTCCGTGTCTGTCACCGTCTCGAACTTCACCATGGAAGCAATCGATAGTCGTGCTTTGTCCCCATTTGCCGTCTCAGCGAAAATATTCTTTCGGTATGTAGACGATTGCTTTTGCATTTTACAACGCGAGGCCCTGCCGGCCTTTGCATGTCAGCTAAATTCAATTTAACACTCGATACAATTCACAGCGGAAGAAGAATCGGAGGGCTGCTTTCTTTTCTTCGACGTCCTCGTAAAACAAGAAGACGAACACTTGAAGTTCTCCGTCCAGGGGCGTAGCCAAGGGGGGGGGGGGTTGGGGGGTTCAAACCCCCCCGAAGTTTTTCAGTTTTGCTTGCGTATATAGGCACGCACACATACAAACGCACGCACGAACATATATAAAGTATGGTTGAACCCCCCCCCCCCAGAAAAAAATTTCTGGCTACGCTCCTGTCTTCGTCTACAGGAAAAGCACACACAATGGCCGCTACCTGAATTTCAGATCGCTGAATCCTTCCTGCCACAAACGCTCTGTCGTCTCGACTCCCTTACAACGGGCTCAACGGACTTGCTCAAGCAAAGAAGACGCACGTAGTGACGTGGATACCGTCCGTCGGGAGCTGGCCGCATGCGGTTACCCGTCCTCATTCATCAATTCATTTCAACGTCAACAATCACGGCCGGTCCAACCAAGCAATCTTTCAGCAAAGAGAAGAGCGTCGGTGCCGTATGCTCCGGGTTTCAGTGAGGCACTCGCCAGAATTTTGCGCTCCTACGACGTACAGGTCTCCCATATACCTGCGCGTAAACTTGGAAACAGCCTCATGATCGTCAAGGAGAAGTTAGAGCGGGATAAGTTTCCAGGTGTCGTCTACAAAATCCCTTGCACAGATTGTACACATGTTTATATCGGTGAGACCGGCAATTTCAAGAGAAGGTTACGCGAGCACTGCAATGACGTGAAAACAAAAAGGTGACGTCAAATGCACTCGCCGAATATGTTGTGTCCCCGGGCCATGTGATCAACTGGGAAGATGCTTCCGTCACCGCCACGCAAAAGAAACTCTTTCCACGGTTCATGTCGAATCATTGTTTATTCAAACCACTGCGCACACGCTGAAAAAGAGATGTGGTAATCTTCCGCGCTTGTATGCGCGTTGCCTCAAACATGTGATTAAACAACCTTATAAGTAAGCGAACTTGCTGCACATGCTTCATTGTGAACAAGGCTCCTGTGAGAGAGCCGAAACGTCTTTTTAAGAATAATATTTTTACTTATGGTCGGCGCTGTATTTCCTTCGTGTATGTCTTTCCCCGGCCAGGCGGGTTTCCGACAAACTCTGGACTTCAATATACAACGTAGTGCTTCTGCGTAACCTAACTACTTTCGATGATAAGCACCAAGGAAAAACATTAGTGCAGCTAAGCCCTGGTGGTGCCAAGCATTAAGGAACATTGAAGCTGGGCAGCCTTCCTTACCCCAATTTTCAAGAACGTCGCTCCACTCCACTCTTTACCTTGACTTGAGAAAGTCGAAGGAAGTGCCGTCTCTAGACAGAACAAGTCACAACACATCAGCGATAATCTGCAGCGATTCTTGAGAATCGTGGAGTCATTTTCAGTGCAGCAGCGGCGCTGTGCCCCACTCGGTCAAGTGAAGGACGAAATTCGAGTCGAGGCTTGTTTGAGATTATGGGGGTTAGCCTACCAGCCAAGCCTATCCTAGAGATAGCCAGTTAAGCCACATATAGCCACATGAAAATAGAAACGGGCAGTTAATCCTGAGAAAGTCAAGTTCAGCCAGGAAAGCCAAGTGTAGGCTGTCTCTCTCTCCTTGTCTGTGTTTATTTCGCTGTTGTTCTTTCTGTCTCTCTCTTTCTTTCTCTCTTTTTTCTCTTACTCTTTCTCTGTACATTTTTCTAGGTCTCTCGCCGATAGCAACGCAATCATATGGTTCCCATAAATGCTTGTTCTGCTAGCATTAATGGATAGCCGGGTGGTTACGTCGCTCGCCTTCCGACCCTGGGTACCCGGGCTCAAGTGGTGTGCCGCCAAGAACTTTTATTTCATTTTCTTTATTTATTCTGTTCCTCGTCCTCGTCTCTCTTCACTTCTCTCCATCTCCTTTCCTTCCTCCAACGTCTTTGGAGGATGATTGTGCTTTGCTAACACTCGAATAGCAATATTGTGAACCGTAAATCTTGAAGAACACGCCGACTTGAAATCACAAAGAAAAGAAAGAAAAGGAGATCACAAGGTTCCAGGGCAAATGATTTGTCATGTAAACATGTACTCTCGGCTGGTTCGTTCCTTTCGTTATTTGAAGCACGGCCGCTCGATGAAAAACGCCCGGTGCGGCCTGCCGCGTCGTGGCGCAGGCAATGGGCGAGAGCGGGGGAGCGGAGTTGACAGTTGTCGCCGCATTTCGCTAGGAGGGCACCAGTAGTAGGGGAGGGCTCCACGCGACGGACGCGCGGGTGGGAAGGAGCGAGCGTTCAGCGGTTAGGTCGAGATAGCGGTTGTTTTTCTCCACATGAATCGCTCGCACTGAGTGTCACTCAAGACAGTTTGCGCATGTGTGATATTTTACACGTTATGCAAAATGCCGCGTAACTGTCGCGTGCTGTTGTGTTACACGAATGCATCGAAAGACCCGCAAATACGCTACCATGAGTTTTCCAGTAACGCAGAACGCAGGGTAGCATGGTTGCTAAACATTTCCCGTGAAGGACCCGGCGGGAAGGGAAGAGTATGTCAGCCTAATGACAGGTCTCTGATGTGCGCCTTGCATTTTACGGAGCAGGACTACAAGAAGACCGAGAAGTTGAGAATACTTTTGCCAACGGCTGTGCCGACAGTGTTTCCCGGTTATACAAGCTACATGAGCACGAGAAGAACGCCTGCTCCGAGGAAGAAGCGACCACGCTCCGAAACAGAAGCCGATAATGCGCAGTCGCGTGCCGAGTGCTCGGGCAATGCTGCTTCAAAATAGCCGTTTTGTCATTAGCCAAAACGGCTCGTCAAGTGACAGCACTGAAGCCACGACGCCCAACAACTCTGAACTAGGGAATGAAACGTGTATGGAAATGTCAAACTACATTCGACCTTGTTAAACTTGCAGAAGAAGCTAAAAGAACGCGCTGCTTCCAAGCGCAGATCGCTCGTATGAAATGAGCACTGCAGGCCCTTCAAGAAAAAGTGGATGAGGCTGAGGAGCGGGCGCAGTTTTACGAAAAAAAATTGGCAGATCTCACGTACCGTGGGAATCGATGTTATGCGAAGCATGCGCGGAATGGTGACTGTACAGTAATTTTTCACATTCAGCGGAACGTTATAGATGAAGTTTTAAGGCGCGAAGAAGACACGGACGAAGAATATTAACACACACACGGGCGCTCCGTGTCTGTGTTCCTATTCGTCGTCCGTGTCTTGTTCGCGCCTTAAAACTTCAAAATATGTTAAACCAACAAGCCCAGTCTGCCATTCTCACAACGTTATAGAATGACGCTAGAGAAATAAGGAAGTGCTATACGCACACTCACATGTTGAAGAGTCGCATATCTATTATATGACCAGTTGCTTACAGTTGTGTAACGATGGCAACAGCAACATGGGTGTTACCAACACCAGACGCGGTAAGCTGATATGTAGTGCTTATATTCTTCAATACTGGATAGCGCGAATCCGAACAGGACATAGAAGGAACACAGATGCACAGGACAGGCGTTACTCGCAACTGAGCTTCATTCAGGCAAGTTTCCCTAGATATATACACAGCCGAGTGGCACGCCCAGGCGCACTGCACGTAGGGTTACAGTCACAGTTACAGTTGTTATGCTTATACTTGTCCGATATTACGGAGAACGCACGCACGTTTCACGAACCCGTGTGTATGTGTAGAAGGGGTTCTTGACAGTTGTTGAACAAAGTCATCGTCACCATGATCAGTGTGCACCAGCAGCTGGACCGGACTTGTTAATCGGATCCGTTCGTGATCGCGGTTATGAGGAGGCAAGTGTAGTGAAGTACGAGGTATAGTGCAGCTGGTGGAAATCGTGGATGCCTCTTACGATGAAATGACCTATGACGCCTCCTATCGTGGACGTGGCAGCGAGGTCTTTTGATGCTCTCTCAACATCCAATCCGTCTTTCACGCACTATAAGGTCCAAGCGTTGTTGGGTCTTGATAAATCAATGTTGAAGTCACCGTAATGAAGAGAGGCCTGGTTCTCACAGCAGGTAAACTGTAGGAAGCACTGACGCCGGTTTTTGAGTAATCCACGTGATCCACGTTGCGGACCACGTGGACGAGTGGATAGTAGTTTAGCGTCTTCCAGGGTGTGCTGTGTTCAGTTTCCTCACTTTCCTTGTGTCCGCCGCTGTGGTGTAGCGGTTAAAGTGCTTGGCTGCTGACTCGAAGGTCGCGGGTTCGATCCCGGCCGCGGCGGTCACATTTCGATGGAGGCAAAATGCTAGATGTCCGTGTTCTGTGCGATCTCGGTACACGTTAAATACCCGGTGGTCAAAATTTCCGGAGCCCTTCGCTACGGCGTCTCTCATATCATATCGTGGTTTTCGGATATAAAACCCTAACAATGATTATTATTATCACTTTCCTTGCATGTCAATGTGTGCGTTCGCGGTTACTGTGTAGGTTGAGACTCTGTATCACCTGTGGCGCATACCCGCATAACATTAACTCCTGTTTACGGGTATGTGCCACACGTGACTGAGAGAAAGGGCTTCATGACGTAAGCGACAGGCATTTTGCGTTATTCATGTCATCATCAGTGAATCGCGTTCGTCATACATAGATCCTCTGCTGTGACAATTTTGATATATTACAAGTTATGGAGACGACCAGGAGAGCGCCCGGACGTAGGCGGCTAGATAGATAGATAGATAGATAGATAGATACGTAGATAGAAACGCCCAAAGTGCCTGAGGTTCGCTAAGAAATGCTTCGCATTTAATAACACGGACATTGCCTGTTTTACGAAGGTGCTCATTGGTGCTGGGCAAGGTGAAAAGGCTGCTGGGTTCGTTAGAAACCAAGTCCACAGTTTCTCGACGAAGAAGCCCCACTACAGTGACGTCATTCTAAGGGAATGTGTTTTTTGGAAGGCATGCTTTAACAAAAGTTATGAGCATGCAAGGTCCAGAAATATCTTTCAGCTCCCTTGTGGCTCAACGCTCCAGAAATATGTAGGCCATTTAACACGTGGAATCGGCGTCACTTCGTCGATAAAGGAGCGGCTGTGCATTGAATTCAAGGGTCTCACTGTAGAGCAAGAAGCGTTCTGCTCCCTGATCGTTGACGAGATGGCCATACAGCAGAGGGTCATATACGACCAAAAAGTTGACAAACGTTTTGGTTTCGTTGACCGTGGTGAAGAAGAGCACTCAACAGCGGTACCCCAAGTGGCAAGCCGATTACTATGCCTTCTAATAAGAGGCTTGTCCACATCATATATTATTCCTGTCGGATATTTTTTCACGAGATGTCTGAAAGGTGACCAGCTGTTCTCTATGACCACGGAAGTGCTGAAAGTGGACTTGCGGGGCGGACGACCACGCCTTGGAAGCCTGCAAAGTTTTCATCAGAAAGCTCTTACGAGCGCTTCTTGCCAACTAGGCAGGAAATGTTAATATGTCTGTTGAGAGTCTCGTACGCTTGGCGCAAAAACCTCTGGCCAGGAAAGTGCTGCGCCTGTGATTCCAATAACACAGTGATCCTTTTTTTACGCACGTGCAATAAAGCAATCATGACTCCCCTAATGTTCAGAATGCTTTTGTTTCTAAGGTGTGAGCAACAGTCATTCCGGAAATATAGCCGCACATGTCAACGAGTGACTGTTCTGGTGATAAAATAACTGTAGCGCAAACATAAATATCGAGGGTGAACAGCGCAACGGCAACAAAAGAGCGAAAACATGACGCGAAAACAACTCGCACGAGCAACCACTTCAGAGGAGAGGAGAAACATCTGGCGTCTTTCGTTAAGCAGCTGGCGTCTTTTCGTTTTGCTTTAGAAACATCTGGCGTCTTTTCGTTTTGCTTTTAGAAAACATCTGGCGTCTTTCCTTGGTTTATTTCATCAATCAACGGCGTTTTGAACAAAATTTTTATTGTTTAATCACGCACAGGAGAAATCTCACCAGACATTACCTTGGAGGTAAACAATGGCTGCTAATGGGAATGAGAGACAGAAGAAGTCGGCTTTTAGCTAACACTTACACTTCTACTTCTACTAAGGTTTCCTACTGGAACATGCCAATGGCTGCTAATGGGGAATGAGAGACAGAAGAATTCGGCTTTTAGTTAACGCGCACGCAGCGAATTTTTTATTGTTCAACAACGCACAGGAGAATTCTCCCACCGGCACCACCTTGGAGGTCAAGATCTGGTACTAGCGTTAAGACTGGTTACGCACTACGACGGGGACGAACGGGTGCCGCTTTAAAGAGCTTCGCCCCTAAAATTATCGTAGGAACCAGCGTCATTTATTGCTCTGTGTTCGACAACTCAGCAAATAAAACAATTACTTAGCAGACCTTTCTGAATACAGTACATGGAATTCCACTCACAACAATCAACCGGGCGAGTTGAATAAACTTATTATTCTTCCGTAAGTGGCAGTTCCGTAGGTGGCAGCGGTGTATTTGTCACACCTCCAGTATATACAGCCCTCTCCAAATAAGCGCATGGCCTCTGTTGAACTTTTCAGCGAAAATATTTGCCTGTGGATGGGAAAGAGAAGACAAATGATGCTGCTAAGCTTCAGAGAGCAGCTGGGCTAGGTGCCGGGCAGAACAAGTATGGCCCCTACGTAATGAGACTGCTGAGTAGAACGGCAATACGCTGGAGTCTAGGAGGCGGCCATATAATATATATTACGAAGCCCTACATGGAATCACATGGCGAAGCATGATCCCATGGTTTTAAAGATGCGACGCTTGTTGCGTCAGACATGAAGGTATCTCTCCTGAAATAAAAAAAAATAGTATTCGCCAAATAGTATTCGTTCACACAAACGTGATCGTGCGGTTTCTGTATGCCGACGCACGTCGTCCTTTTTAATATGAGCCCGTGTCCCGCCGAGTCTACTTCTTCTTCTTCACATAAAACTGTGCTGTTTCCCCTCCCCTGTTTTAATAATTGCTTTTATTCGGAAAGCAAAGGTGCCGCCATCTGCTGCAGCCTATATGGAAACATCGCTGAGCCACCGGCGAGGGAGTATTTCCATGAAAGAATAGAGCTGAGACCAGTATGTAGAACGGAACCAACATAGGGACGAGCGTCGCCGCATCTACGACCCCCATCGACCTAACGGCGAATGTTTGTTTTACATAGTCTAAATAGTTTATCACGCCGTAAATGACTCGTTCATTGGAAACACCTCGAGCTTCTATCACAAAGCTCTTCGTTCAGAAGTGCTTATTCTCTTTGGCAAACCGCCTCCACTAACAGTGTGTCAAGCATCAGAATTGCCTTACGTTTTATCTGAGAAACGAATTCAACGTTGAACGCTTTCATCAATACCATTAGGTTTACCAGTTTCTCGGTACTCTGTGCACTTACGTACGAGAACAAGACAAAGGCACGGTGTCAATATATAGTGCGCACCATCCATAGTAAGTGTGCATCTGTCGTCTTGTCGTTTGTAAAAGCAAACATCAGAAGAAACTACGAACAGCCACCATCAAACTAGTCTATAGCTCTTTTGGGAATAAAATCCCGAACGTTTTCGCAGCAGCACAAGCCGCAGGCACTCGTACGTCATGGAAGTATTCCCTCTCCGATGTAATTACTCAGCTCGAACCTGTTTTACCTTCAACTTTTGTATTGTGCGTTACTTATCTGCAGATCAAGATGGCGAGTATTAGAAGCATCCTGAAGCTCCTTGAAGGCAAAGTATCTTCTTGAAACCAAGATTGACGTCGAGACACCCCACTACAATAGAAGTGTTTCTGCCCTGTGTATGGGCAGTCCCTTGTGTTACATGATGCTGGGAAACATCGACGGTGTACCAAGACAGACGATACCGAATGTCAGGACGAAGAGCCGGAGATTGAATCATCGTTATATCAGGAACCGCCCAGAGAAACTGCAAGAGCTGAAGTGAACATAGTCAACACGAGCTCAAGCTAAAGATGATGTACGACGGTTTTCCAGACGGCCACCTTACTCTGTATGGTCTTGGAGTGCGAACACAATCCCAATATGTCGGCCAAATATAATCCTGCGTTAGTCGAGTGGGAGGCAACCCTGTCCAGCTCTGACCCAGGGCAGCAACAAGCCCTGGTCGACCGAGCCCGGACGGCGGCAAGAACCAGTGGTCTTCCGGCCTAGGAGGTCCAACTACTAGAAACTCAACCTGTTAGAAATAAATGATTTATTCTCTCTCTCTCTCTCTCTCCTCACTCCGGAAGCAACCCGACATGCAGTCCAAATGATCCGAATGACGTGGAGGAACCTGTCCTAGACAATGCAGTTGATCCAGCGCCCGTCACCGTAGCGGCACAGATATTGTGACAGAAAACGCGCCTTCCAAGTAATATCGCAATCTTCCGGCATCAACCCATGAAAATGGTGGAGGAGCCAAAGGAAGAATCATCAAAAGGAAAGATTCAAGGCGATCCGGAAACAAGAATCTCACCTCGTAGCCTCGACGTTCTTGCAAACAAGCGGACGTCAGCCCCCTTCGAGCAAAACCGCTACACAATCGGTTAACCAGTCGCAGTGACCCAGTTGTGTCAAGGTGACAAAGCACCGACAGCATTGGCAAAACCGCCTTGCCAGAAGAATAGAAAGAGAAAGAAAAAAGTGAGCGAGCGCCGAAAGCAAAATCGCCTGCGTGACAATCGTGACACCAGAACGTCGGTGCCGGTATCCTGAGCCGAATGTGAGCTGATTGAATTCAGAATACACTCTTTGTTGATTTTGTCAATGATGAGCTCGGACTCGCTCTTTAGACCACAACTGGCATTGGCTGGCTGACGAAAAGACCTACTTGTTAAGCTGTCCGTACATTCGTAGGGTTTTTCGGGTGGCCGAAACGTCAGTCCTTGGGATCTGTCTGACAACTGAATCCCAATCTTGTGTTGTCCAACCTCTATCTGTAAAAAAAAATCAGGAGCCCCTGCCCGATCGGGAAGACAGTGGCTAGCAAAGCTTGGCGTGTGCGAGCCTTGCTTACAGTTTTCTTTCTTTTCTTGCTTTCTTTTTTTCCTCCTTTCTTTCTTGCTTTATTTTCCTCATTGCGCAATGCTTCCTCGAAAGTGTGTCCTATATGCATGCCGTGAATGGCACCTCCATCAGCAACCTTAGAAGTGCAAAACCTCAGTAACTGCAGGCAACAACGGCTGTCATAACCATGCGAAGTTCAACCCTCCTTGGTGGTTTAGTGGTTATGGTACTCGACTGCTGACCCGAAGGTCGCGGGATCGAATCCTGGCCGCGACGGCCGCATTTTCGATTGACGACAAAATGCTTGAGGACCGTGTACTTTAGGTGCACGTTAGAGCGGCCCAGGTGCTCGAAACTTCCGGGCCCCACCACTACGGCGTCCTTGAGGCAACGCGAGATGACAAATAACACTCGACAAACGACCAGATTCCCATACCAGGAACGAATGATTGCCGACAAGCACATGATGTAGAAAGTGCCAATTATTGGAAAATGGAGAATAATACTACGCATGTACGCCCGCAAGCACCGGGTTCATCGCATACGACGCCGCCACAGAAACCTGGGCGTTATAAAAAGCTTCGCTTGAGCATGTAATAAATGGTGGGACTGTAATTTTTTGCTGAAACATTTCCCATTTATGTGTGAAGATCCTCTTGTTCCGCGGAGAATTTGATTATGTGTACGTGCTGGAATTAGGAAGTTGTAAATGACTCAAGCATAGCCACATAGCAAATTTTCCGTGGCCCAATAACAGCAAAGTAGCCAACTCGCCCATGATGACGCACGCTTTTATTCATTTGCCCATTATGTCTACATACAACTATACGTGACCACCATGGTGCGGTTTAGCACCTCCTCATATACCCTTAGGTAGCGTGGTCAGCGTTAATGGATGCTTGACAACGCTTTCGGAACTCTCCAAAACTAAGCAGACAGGTATGATGCAAGCATAATAGTTTTGCGTAACATAAGCTGAGTGCTCTGGAACCATTTTAAAAATGGACAACTTTTTTTAAAGCTGTAGGTCTATGAAAGGGAGTTTGCTTTGTGAACAGTTGTTCTTGTTTTTTTACTATTTCCTGTTCTCTTTTTGTCTTGAACACACGCAACCTTTTGCAACAGCCTTTCAAAGACATCATATAATTGGCACATTTTCAAGCCGCTATGTTAATTAGAAAACGCTCCGAGGCGCATCGAATCTCTGAGCTTTACTGATTGGGCTGCCTTCCTAACTTTTAATTATGAACAGTTTTAGCGGAGCGTCGCTTGCGATCCGCTCCGCGCAAATACAGCGGCCCGAGCCAGTGCAGAGAACTGTATAGCTTTCGCTTTTTCGACAAGCGCGTCTTGTCCACACGCGGACAGCTTAGCTTAGCTGCAACCCGGCGGCGAAGCCAAGTGGACACACCTTCACGTTACGCTCAATTTACTTCACAACGGAGCGATAGGTGTGATATACGTTTGGCCGCTCGCACGCTCGTTCTGCGCACGCGCGCTACAGTTCCTTCGATGCGTCTGTGCTTAAATCGCGCCAGGCGCACTACAGTTCCTTCTACTCGTTTCTGAGTAAATCGGGCCATGCCCACTACAGCTTTTCTACGCGTTTGTTTGTAAATCGCTAGCATACGGAGGTTTGCCCCGAGCGCATCGGAAATGCTCAGCTAAAACTGTTTTATTTTTTTTCTTTTGAGAGCAGGATAATAAACACACGGAAACAATTTTCAGCGAAAGGCAGCAGAAGTCGCAGAGATAATTTTCGATAGAAATGGTTTTATTTTTGAGTAACTTCAACCGTGAAACCCGAAAGCATTTTTGGAAGCAGTACCAAACGCCTGCGCCGCCACCTTAAATTATTTTTTGCATTTAGTGAACGCCTCTTTGGAACAAGATTTTCGGTTCAGCGAAAGCTTGATAATGCCCACGTAACAACAGGAGAAATCATTGCACAGAATATTATCAAGCGGATATGCATATTTTATCTATCGCAGAATCTCCAAATTAGAACGCATTTTATAACAGTGGACATGCACGACGAATGGTTTTCTTGTGCATTGTTATGGACATGCCACTGGACTTTAACACTTTCATGTCGGGCCAGTATGATTGAACCGAGTGTAATATAATAAACTAACTGCAGGTGATGATGCAATAAGCCTTAAAGATAACCGAAATTTTACACGAAAAAATGTGGTACGTCACGACACGCGGTAACATGTTGCTGTCATGAGCAAATACCAGGCCCGAAACCTCGGCAAACAAACCGCGCAAAGCGAAGCTTGAAAAATACAGGTGGTCTTTTCTCTTTTAAGCGTTACATAGACCACTTCCTAACGCCATCCCCACATCACCGTATAGCGGAAAAATTTGTGGCATGAAGTCAATTCGAATGCAGTGCGTCTGCTGTTTTCCCATCTGTTGCTTCCGCTTGACACACGGCCTTATTTTCCGGCTAGTACACTACAATATTTAGTTATCTTCTAACTATGTAAATAAACCACATGATATTTTTATCTGTCTCTGCAGTATCACAGCTACGAAGGCATGCCCCCAGTCAAACAACCTCCCGGCTCTACATTGTTCGTAGAATTTATTGTGAGAGATCCATCACTGCCGTAAGTCAAGTTCCAATACTCTGCAACCTTCCACAGTTAAGCTCTTACAAAGCGTTCGATAATAAGCGATGGTTGCCAGCGAGTGAAAACAATGTGTTACATGCAACCATGATGCTGCTGTAACTCAGAAACGGCCAAGCAGTATCTACACTCAATGTTCAGCATATGCACAGCCCTATTTTTTCTACCACACTTTGTCGGCATGGATTAGTTCAAATCATACATCGTCTTTTCACAAAATGCTTTGGTAAATAGGTACACGAGGTGTGGTGCTACTCTTTACATAGAGCGGCTGAGTCCCGGGGCTCGTTTCAGCATTTTAATGCGTCGCCAAATGGGATGTGGCCGTTAGTAGCCCCGACCTCCAAAAACAGCTATTACCAGTCCAACGGGGCCGCGACGCAAGAGATAGACCTCGCCTTCCTGTTCAGACGTGGGAGCTGCCCACTACGTACTATACCGGCTTCCGGAGGACGTTAATGAGGTATCTAACTGTGGCCTTTTTTGTGCTTTTGTTATCGCCGCGTTGTGCGAAGACAAAGGAGGAAGCCACGCAACCTCCTCGCTTCCATGAGCGCAAGGCGGAGCGCACGACGCACAAGCTCTTCGTCCTCTTCTTGCACTTCGGCTTCGCTCCCGGAATACGTACGCCGATTTGGCTTGGGCACGGAGGAAGAAATGTTTAGGAGGTGACACTCCCGTTATAAAGGGTGTCGGCGGGCGTCCAGATAACGTCACAAAAATACAAAAAGCGTTACACACAACTCCCGGTAAAGGGAACCCTGAGTAGCATGCAAAGCAGCTGATGGGTTGACGTAAAGTTCCGTAAAGATTTGCCGCGCGCATGAACCGCGCGTCCGCGCCATCCGAGCCGGGTTGCAGCAGTTGCCTCAAGCGTTTTGGTGTCTTCGCCGCCGACTTGCGTTGCCGGGCCCCTTCGGAATCCGCTGCTCGGCATTTACGTTTCGCGGCGCTTCGATGTTTGCTTGCCGGCCTTGACGTTGCGCTTCGGCTGCGCGAACCCTCGTTGCTTCCGTGGATTCTTGCAGGCGGAGTTTACGGCGCGCTTCCACTTCTCGCTCGAAGTTCGGGGCCGGCTTGCCGCCGCTGTCGTTTCGCGGCAGCGGCTCGAGCCATCTTCTCCGCAGCAGAAGAAGCAGCATTGATGCCGGTGGCGCTCATCCTGGCGTTGACGGTGGTGTTGCCGGGAGGAGAATGAGCGGAGCACGCGCGGGTCATTTTCATCTAGCGGAGCTGCCGTGGCGCCTCTAGCGGTCTCCTCCGGAAGCTTAGGCCAGCTGTCGCGCATTCGCAGAGGGGGTGAGGACGGCGCAGGGAGGGAACAGGCTCGACGATAAGCTGCTTCGCATCTAAAATAGCATGCGCTGACGGAGGCACTTGAATTGGCGGCGCCTTGCGGCGTGAAACCGCAACTGAATGTGCTAGCGGCCGGGAGAGCACGCCCGTGCTATCGACCGGGTGAGCAGAATGTGCTAGCGGCCGGGTGAGCACGCTCGTGCGCGTTCTTTTTAGTAGCGTTCGTGAGCCGCAGACGACAGCAGCGTTGCGCCAGCAGGCACGTTAATTTTTTTGTGGATTTCCTTCTCAGTAACGGCACGTCGGGTCAGTGTCTGCTTGAGGGCTATAATAACGCGGCTGCGCACAATATGCTTTTCTTCGGCATTTTCTAGCCTAGGATTGGGCGCAGGTGTTTTGTTGAAACCTGCAAAAGCGGGCGAAAGTCTCGCCTGGGAAAGGTGGAGCAAGATGCAAACGTGGTCGAACCTTGACCGAACGCGATTCGCGTCCACGCTCCGTGACTGCGGCGGAGTTAAGGAGCCTACATGTGCAGGCCTGCGTGCCTCCTCGACGGAGGCACGGAGCCGCGCACATGTAGGCTTTCAAGGCGGAGCGGGAGCTACGCATATAGCCGGTTGCCTCGGAAACCTAAGCGGCGCCAATCCGCCTTTTAAATGCGAATGTATTTCTTAGTCGGAATAGGTCAGGCATCCGGCGTTGTCCGCGGCGTCCTCTCCCATAGCAACAGCTGCGGGCGCGCGCGCTTATCCTCGCCCCTAGCATCCTGAGCATGTGGTGCGAGAGAGTGTAGGAGAGGGTAGGTGCAGTGCTTCGCCGCTCCTTCTCTCGCCGTTCTCTCTCTCCCCTCCCTGCGCCCCACTCTCCCGTCCGCTCGCGCCTCACTCTCGACCGTTCGCTGGCTGGGAAATGTGTGCTCGAGACATCCGGAAATGTGTGCTCGAGACGCCGCTGTGAAACGCCAACGCCGAGCCGAGAACGCTGGCGCCCCACTCTCCCGTCCGCTCGCGCCTCACTCTCGACCGTTCGCTGCTGGGCGCCTCTCAAGGCGATGGCAGAAGTAGGTGAAGGCGAATGTCTGACGGCAACGGTATCATCTCTCGGCGCAAGAAATGCATTCGCATTTCCTCACGATTCCCTTCGGGGAGGTGGGGCATTTTTTCATTTTCTTGTGCTGCCCTGTGCCGTTTTGATAGGTGTTTGGTAGGGGCCGCGACAACCGGTATTGCCAAAAGCAAAGCCTCCGAGATGATGAGGCGTTTAGCGACTTCTCCGCTAGGGGATAGCGCATGCGCGCATGCGCGAGGGCGTCGTGAAAAAGGCGGATTGCCAGGCATGTCGCCAGATTTCGCTAGCATGAAGTGGCTGTCCGGCAATGTGACATTATCTGGGCGCATCAAGTAGCGGAGTTCCTTGGGCATGGAATACAATAACACTGCTGGGCATGAGGACGGGCGCAGAGATAGAAAGAGAGATAGAAAAAAAGCACGGAGAGAAATAGAGGGGAAGGAAGGTAAGAACGAGAGAAAAACATAGAAGGCGAGGTAACGAGTACAGAGAGAGTGGAAGATACAAATACATAGAAAGAAAAGTAAGAAAGTGAGATAAAGACAGAATGCGAGAGAACGAGCGGGAGAGAAAGAGAGAGAGATAGAAAGGGAAGAAATAGAGAAAACTGCAAAAGGCAAAAGGCCGAGAGAGAAAGAGAAAGAAAGAGATAAAGAGAAAGGGAAAGAGACAAATATATGCAAAGAAAGGGTAGAAAGACAGAAAAAGGTAGAAGGCGAGAGAACGTGCGGCGAGAGACAGAGAGCAAAACAGAGATAGAAAGAAAAAAAAAGAGAAATAGCGAGAAAAAAGTTAAGAAAGAGAGAAAAAGATAGAAAGACAGTGAAAGAAATAATCTTGCAAAAATTGCGTAATACTAGCCACGTGACGTCATTTTGGCTGGAGCAAGTAACTTGACTAATCTTACGTGATTTTACGTCTCGTGACATGCAATCACGTAACTTTAGTTGCATGACACCTTCCGGCTAAGATCACTTAACAATAGACATGTGAGAAGTTACCTCCAAACAATGTCCCTAAGATTTGTCACATGGCATCTTTCTTATAAGTGAACGCATAACATTGCTCACGTAGCATCTTCCTGCCAAAATCGCGTAACACTAGTCGCGTAACAGAAAAAAATATCACCATCATGAACCGGCACGCGCTCTCTTCGTCCTCTTTACCGTGAATTAGAAGGGAGGTAGTGGGCTCACTCGCATCGAACGCGTGACGCCACCGATGCCTCCTTGAGAGCAAGCGTTGGTCGCATACCCGCTGGTCCTCGTCTTTTCTATGTGTACTGTGTTTAAATTTTGCGCTGATTAGTTTACTAATGGAATACCAACTAGCTCAATGCCACACGTTACTTCGTTGCATTGAACTCGACCAACGCTTCAGTTGACACCTGGTGCATAGCAGTCTAAGCACCATTCGCTCCTGCGCGTCGTCACATCGACCCCCCCCCCCCCTTTTCACGTCTGTGCCTCATGTCACCAGGTGTCGCAACCGTCGAGTGCACCTAAGGAGTTGGCCGAAATCAGTGTAGCGTCTGTGGCCAACCCTTGCTCGCGAGGAAGAAACCATTTGCAATATCAGGTCTACCTAGATGACCATCAGTTCCGTTGTCTTTTCAGCATTGCGCCTTCAGTGTAAGCTAAGCTATCTTTAGCACAATAGTGTTTTATGCCGGGGCCCACCAAGATTTCAGTGACGTGTTTCTGTCACAGAAATGACGTGAAAAAGGTGCACAAGATCAGATGGCAAAGAAAAAAAGCCCCATCACCGGGAGTTGAACCCACGACTTCTCACAGTCCGCGACAACAGATACCGGGCACGCTATCCACAGCGACACGGTCACAGACTCTGGAGGCCTTACAAACTCGTTTTATGGGCGGAGCACCTTAGGTGCCTCGCCGTGCCGGCGTGCGTCGTCGTCTGCTGTCGTTATGGCCCATTTGCTTGAGCACAAGAGAGGGCGCCACAGCCTCAGCGCTCGCCGTGTGGCAAGAGAGAGGGAACGGCGGGCGTGGAATATGGAAACGCTCTTTCTGCGATGAACGCTGAACTACCAGCTCGCAAAGAACGAGAACGCGCCCTCGCATACGCGAGACAACGCCAACGCAGGCAGCATCTGCTAGCGAGTTTCTTGATTGGAAAAAAATCACAGCATATCCATGGAGTGAATGATGATGAGTGGGCGAAGCTGCGGAGGTTCGTCGGTAAACCGTGAATCTTCCGTGAATTCTGCCCAGTACATCATCACCGACGTGAGATCGGGCGCGTTTATACTAAAGGTTCGATGAGAGTTATGACGACTTGCAGCTCACTTTAATTTTACATGTACGCTGTGAATTTTCATTGTTTAGAAAACCATTGCTTTAGAAAACATCTGGCGTCTTTCGTTAAGCAGCTGGCGTCTTTTCGTTTTGCTTTAGAAACATCTGGCGTCTTTTCGTTTTGCTTTTAGAAAACATCTGACGTCTTTCGTTGGTTTATTTCATCAATCAACGGCGTTTTGAACAAAATTTTATTGTTTAATCACGCACAGGAGAAATCTCACCGGCACTACCTTGGAGGTAAACAATGGCTGCTAATGGGAATGAGAAACAGAAGTCGGCTTTTAGCTAACACTTACACTTCTACTTCTACTAACGTTTGCTACTGGAACATGCCAATGGCTGCTAATGGGGAATGAGAGACAGAAGAATTCGGCTTTTAGTTAACGCGCACGCTGCGAATTTTTTATTCTTCAACAACGCACAGGAGAAATCTCCCACCGGCACCACCTTGGAGGTCAAGATCTGGTACTAGCGCTACGACTGGTTACGCACTACGAGGGACGAACGGGTGCCGCTTTAAGGAGCTTCGCCCCTAAAAATCACACCATCTCCCGCTAAAGGGGACCATGAGGCAATGCGAAGCAGTGTTTCGGCATGTAGAGCCCACGTTCTAGATGTGGAGTGGTGAGGGGGAAAGGGGAGAGGTGAAGTGGAGAGGGAGTGGGAAAGGGAAAGGGAAGGGGAGAGATGATGTGGAGAGGGGGAGGGGAGAGGGAGGGGTGAGATGAAATGGAGAGGGGGAGGGAAGAGGGAAAGGTGATGTGGAGAGGGGAAGGGGAGAGGGGTAGTGGAGAGGGTTTACGCATGCGCAGTAAGGGTGGTCACGCCGCACACCACCACCACCACCGGATTGAACTCCGCCATAAGATGCTTCACATCTAAAACCGACTGCTCGCGCTGCACAACCGTTCGCCGGCCACCCCATATATATAGGCACAGGAACTTGACCTGCAATGTAGTGCCGGTGGGAGATTTCTCTTGTGTGTAGTTGAACAATAGAGGTTCGCAGCGTCCACGGTAACTAAAGACGGACTGCGGCTCTTTATGTCTAATGTTTCTTCTGTCTCTCACTGCGGATTAGCAGTGCTGTTGCTATGGAAACATCGGCGCACCCTGCATGCCTCGCCCCTCCACAGTTTCACGTTAGTGGAGCTGAAACACCCTTCGCTACATGCTTCGCCCCTCCCCAATGTTTTCCCTGAACGACTGGCCACGAGTGACGCTGCGCTACAACCCCAAAATGGAAAACTAGCATAGGTCGCCAGCGATACAACGCATACCAGCGCGGGCAACGATGCAGCATGGCCCGAGCGTCACATCATTTTAACATGAAAGTGTTTTCTGCCGGGCGCCACCAAGACTTTCATGACGTATTTCCGTCACTGAAATACGTCTGCAAAATGAACGCCACAAAATGGCAAAGGAAAAGAAGCCGAGTAAAAGTTCCGTTGACAGGAATCGAACCCATGACCTCTCGGTCCGAGAAGATGACTGGCGAGCGTTTAGCCCACTGAGCTACCGCCAAACACATAACGGAGGTTACATGAACGCGCCTTTTATATTTGACACTTTCCTGTCACAGTGCTCTTGGATGGATGGATGGATGGATGGATGGATGGATGGATGGATGGATGGATGGCAGGAGCGTCCCCTTTATAACTGGGCGGTGCATATGTGCCACCAGGCGCTTGCTCCTCCTACCGGCACTTCTGCGGCGTCTTCGTCGCTACGTCTGATGGGGAAAGCAACCTGACGAAGCTCACTGCAGACGGCACGTATCTTAACTGCCGTTACAAGCAGGAAGACTACAAAGCGCCGCAAAAAGGAGCGCTCATTTAGCACAACGAGTTTGCTAATCTCCCTAATAATACTCTACTCTTGCGGGGGAACACAATATGCTTACCTTAAATATTGTCGTCATTGATGGTTTGGTAAACGGAGCAGTGGAAACTCTACGAACGAGAATCGCCGATAGCACTTTGCTACGCATTTCCTCTGGTTTCACAGTGCGGAGCTGCATTAAGCGCAGGAATTTAAGCTACACCAATCACTACAATTTTTTTCTTTATTCCTCTAATTTAATTCGAAAGCTTTGATGATTCATCTGACGTTAGGATTCACCGGGGTCCTGTGTCGGCGGCGTCGGCGCAAACACGAGTGATGCAAATAATCAACATCACATGTTGACGTCGCCATATGACGTCATGAAGACGTCACATATTGCTAAAATGTGTGACGTCATCTTGGCGTCACTATGACTTAACATCAGGTGAGGTCACATGATGACGTCATCACCTACCATCATCGCTTGGTGAAAGGTTGGCCGTTCCCGGAGGCAGAGGAAAACCAAGTGACGTCCCTCCGATCCTGGAGGCAGTGCAAAACAATGTGCGGAAATATTTAGGTGAGTGGTTGGGCAGGACCAATACATCGACCGAGCAAGAGAAAAAGATGGCTTTAGCGTTCGGGTCTTCTTAGCTGAATGCAAAAGGGACCTTGTGGTCTTTTTTGTCTTTTAAATGCGAATGCATTTCTTAGTCGCTGGTTGTCCTGCGTCCCTGGCCGGCGTGCGCACAGATCTCTCCGCTCGCGCTCCTCCTCGGCCCTAGCAACAGCTGCGCCACGCCTAGCAACCGGAGCAGGTGGCGAGCGGCGGAGGGTAAGGGAGAGGAGGAGCGCGCGGGCTTGTGATGGCGCTCGCATCGCGGAGCTCGCTCGGCGGAGAGAGAGCTCGGGCGCTCCTCCTCTGCGTGCTCGGACCTATATATATATCATGCAGGGAGCGCGCGCTTTGGTGTCTTGATAGCGATGGAAGTCGGTGAAGTCGAATCTCTCGCGGCAACGATACCACTAGGACGAAGTGTAACACAATGCAACTCGAGCATTACGCCTATACGTGCACACTCTCGTCTCTCTTCATTAATTAATCCCACACTCATCGGGCGCACCCAAATGCATTCGAATTTCCTCGCGATCCCCTTCGGGGAGGTGCGGCTTTTTTTCTCTGTTCTCTTTTTGTCAGGATGTCTTTTTGTCTTTAATTGTATATCTTTCTCTCTCTAACTATCTATCTTTCTTTTTCTTTCCATTCTTTTTCTGTGGCCCAGTGGCTATGGCGCTCGACTGCTGACGCTAAGGTCGCGGGACCGAATCCCGGCTGCGGCGGCTGCATTTTCGATGAAGCCGAAAATGCTTGAGGCCCGTATACTTAGATTTAGGTACATGTTAAAGAACCCCAGGTGGTCCAAATTTCCGGATCCCTCCACTACGGCGTCCCTCGTAATCATATTGGGGTTTTGGGCCGTTAAACCCCAGATATTAGTCCCATTCATTTCTTTCTCTTTCACTACTTCTGGTTTCCTATTCCTCTCTATCTATCTCTCTCTTACTCTATTTCAATCGCTTTCTCTTTCTGCCTTTCGTTATCTCTATTTATCTCTTTCTATTTCGCTCTACGGTATGCTTTACTCACTCACTACTCCTTTCCCTCCTGCTCACCCTCAGTTCCTTTTCCCACCTCCTTGCTATATTATACTAAACAAGGCTATGCTACGCCCTGCTAACGTGCCTGGCACTCGCCTTTTGGACCGCTCGCCTTCGGATATTGGGTACGCGGGTTCGAACCTCACCTCGCGAAAAAACATTTTCCCCCTAGAATTTCTCTCTATCGATCTCTTTATCTCTCTTTGTGTGTCTCTCCCATTATTTCTGTCTCTTTCTCTCTTTTTTCATTCTCTCTGTACTCGTCTCGACCATCAAAGTTGTTGCATCCAGCACCGGAGAAATCGGCGCACGTGTTGTGGGAGCGAAGCGAATGATTTAGACGACCACGATGAGAAAGAGCACAAGGAGAGCGAATGCCGGTTCACGATGATAATGACCAATTTCTCCGTCCGAGCTTCACGGATTAACGGCAGACTTAAACAGCTCCGGGCTGAAAACTAGCTAGGGGTATGCGCCAAACAAGTGGATATGTGCCAAGGAGCTTCAGTGGTTATTCAGGAAAGGAAAAAGGCACCTAATTTCTGTCTGCCTATAGGCGACACGGCGCAGTGCCTTGTAGGGCTGGGGGGTAAGGAGGGAATAAAATAATAGTAGGAAAATAGAGAGAAAAGTGAGAGGAGCACATCCATCCAACGAAGAGAAAGCTCCTAACATTGCATAGCCATGCATAGCATAGTCTAGCAAGGGGGCGCGAAAGGGAAGTGGAGGTGAGGAGGAGTGATGCGAGGTTGAGGATAAAAGAAGGGATGAGTGGAGAGGGTAAGCATGGCATAATCTTGTATTGAACACTTTAGCAAGAGGGTGGGAAATCGAAGTGAGGGTTAGAATGACTGATACTAGGGTGAGGAGGAGAGGGACGGGCAGGTTAAAATGTAAACGAAAGCAGAAGCATCTACATTATGGCATATCAAGGGGTTCAAAAAGGAAAGCGAGGAAGATTGACTTTGCGATGTAAAGGAGGAGGGAAAGTAGGAGGTCAGAGGGTAAACAAGAGAACAAAGATGTGCAGTAGAGCATGGAAAGGGGTGGGAAGGAGAAGTGATGGTGCGGGGGAGCAATTTGAGAGTTAGGAGGAGAGAGGGCAATAACGAAAAAGATAATAAAACAAACACAGATCAAAGAATCAAGATGTATAAAAAGATAAAGAAAAAAGAAGCAGGAAATAAAGAGAAGAATTACATGAAGAAATATGAAAAAACTCAATTTGCGTTCGCGAGGTGGTGGCGATTGTTTGTGAGCTCCGTTGTTAACCCGGATTGCACGGGTGGGGAACTGGCTACATGGTTTTTCAGCGAAATGTTTTATTTGCGCACGCCAGACGAAAAACAAATGCGGGCAGTTTGCATAAACTCGCGCAAAGCTTGGCACAGAGAAGCACTGACCCGTAGCCGCACGTACTCCCCGTCTGCCGACACGTCTAGCTTCGAGATCTGCGGCTTCGGCAGTAGGCAGCCAGGCTATGCACTATAGACCGGAGGTTCCGCGCGATGTCTCCGTCGGTGGGCGTGCCCCAGCTACTGCGATTGCGCGGCTTGGCCAAATGGTGCGTTATCTGGTCAATAGACGTCGTGACGCTTGCTTCCTCTTTCTTTCTATATTTTTCTCTCTCTACTTCTTACCTTTTCTTTCGTCGATGTTCCCTCTGTCTCTTTCTTTTTTTTCTGCATTTCTTACTCTCTATTTCTCTCTTTCTCATTCTTTCTGTTCCACGCATTACTCTCTCCCTTGAAAGAAGCCTTCAGTTGATAGTAGCGCTGTTGTCGTTCCCTCTCTTTGTCCGTGCGCTAGCCTTAAAAGTTATTACGACGAAACAATTGGACGTTAGACAGGCAGCCCATGCGCGCCATCGACTGTCAGCGAACAGACCGATTGCGCTGGAGCGTGTTGTTTGTAGTTTGTTTTCGTAGTTTGCAGTTAGTTTGTAGTTTGTTTTGACCAGTTTGTAGTTTGTTTTGGTTGCGGATTTTCACAAGGTAGCGCGCGCGTATTACTTCATTATGCGCGCTTTTCAAGGATCTCACGTGCTATCACTGCCAAATTCAGAGAGGTGGCCCGGATGTCCTGACCCCCCCCCCCCTTACATTTCTTTTTTTAATTTACACCAAAAGAAGAGCGCATATCAGGTTCTCCCAGAACCTGATTCCGAATCGGAAGTATCCTATATCCACCCATGTGTGCTATGAAATGTTAACAGATGCTTCAAGTGTGTGGCACTTTTCGTATGAAACCGAAAAATTATATTGTTCCGACAAATATGTTACATTCGACTGTGGGTGCGCTACCATTGGTTATGCGCTGAGGTGGTTTCGCAAGCGTTCAGTCGGCGACGCAAAACTGCCTTGCTGTAACGGGTTAAACTTGTAAGGCGCCAATAGGCCCTGAAATCGACCATGTGAACGCGAATATGCTTTGCATGCCGTGTTACCTACGAGCTATTGTCGCAAGGATATTCAATAAAATACCACCTAATTAGCACCTACTTCTTGGAGCAATTTACATTTTTAATGTTCACTATTCTTGTGTGTGAGATGCGGAAATGGTTCACTTCTGAAACTAGCGGTAAATAACATACGTCAAGGACTACAGCAGCGAAATATTTTTTTATTTGAAAAATATGAAACAGGACAGCGTTTTCTTTAAAATTCGAGGCTCAATACATCTGGTCGATGTAGGCTGTCTTTTGTGAAATATGCTTTGAAATAGATCAACAGCACTTTCTTACAGTCATCGCTGTGCCTAGGAGTGTCGTTCTAAAGTCTCCTCGCAACCATCCTACACTAAACGCATTATATACAGATAGCTAACAACGCTTTATTCACTACACTGCCCGTGAAGTCCCCTCGCAACCATCCTACACTAAACACATCATATACAGATAGCTAACAACGCGTCCTTGGCTTTGATAGTTAACGCGTCCTTGGCTTTGATGACCACCATGAATTCACTGTGGTTGCTGTGGCTGTTACTCGTCCCGAACTAAAGCGAGTTCATCTCCACGCCCCACGGGAGCACGTGGGTTCATCGCGCGTCTGCAGAATGTAGTTCGCCGACGCCATCACGCGATTGCCGAGAGAGTGTAAGGGGAAGAGGCCACAGCATCTTACGCAGCCCCTTACACAGGTCCGAAAGCGCTAGCGCGTGCGAGCACACATGGTTCCCGAGCGTACGGTCGCCAATGGAACGACGAACACAGACCCGAGCAAAAGCTGCTTCGCATCTAAAAAGCTTATTTGCTGTTCCTTAAACTTTAGAACTAAAGTGGGTGAGGCCCTTCGTCCAGTACCAACACCTCCTAGCATAGAGTAGGTGTTTGATCAGTGCCGTGGTTTGGAAACTTTCGTACACTAGCCTGGCGTCACCCGCTCTGAATATCCGGATGCACGTGACGCGGTACTGGTGCCACGTGGATCAATGTGCGAAGGGTCAGAGGGATTAATGTAATTCTGTACTATCGCCACTATCACGACTACTATCACCAGGTGAGAGCAAAGCCAAGCTTGGTCAGTATTGCCCTTCCCCGTGCTTAAGTGTTTAGCCGTCCCGCTACGCAAGGAGGGTGCCTGTTGCACATTATTCATACGTTGTAGGCATCCCGAGCGGAGTTCGAGCTACGGTGCTCGCGTTTCGAGGCAGCCCTAGTGCTGTCCTGCAGGTCATTCGAAGGAGCCTGTCCGCTTGCTCGATGCCTTTCCTACGGTTTGCTCGATACGGTAGCACATATGTAACACGGCTCACTACGTAGACGTGCACTAGCAGTAAGGTATCAGCTTCGCGCATCACCTTTATCCTACGAGCAATCCGACCCAAGAGGCTCGTAAAACCCTCACCATGCGCTTGAGACTCGCAAGGGTGTGCGCGGGGCACCCCGTTTCCTTGACGCGCATACCTAGATTTAGAAGCTGCGCTATTCTCCTGGTGGTGTAACCTAGCATTGGTTGGAGCTCTGAGGATGTGTTAGCCCGCCTGTAGATTGGTCTCACGTGGGTGCATGCCGATTTCTCCGGTGGACCAGCAACGTCCATTTCCTTCATGTGACTACCTATAGTGTGAATGACCTTTTGCAGTACGTCCTGACTGTTTTCTTTCGAGCGCTTACTTTCCCAGCAGGTACTGCTATCTACGTGAGTGGCCCAACTCGGGATCCTCCTGTAAGTCAAGAATGATTCTTCTCATGGCAAGAGTAAAGAGAAGTGGGGAAAGGATGCAGCCTTGCGGGGTTCCCTTATATGGAAGACAGTGGGGAGCGTGTTGTTCCCAAAGCGATGCTTCTGGTGCGGCATGTCCGAAAGTCTCGTATGTAGTTGTAAATGCGTTCGCCGCATCCGATATGTCGAAGCGCTTCTAGGGCTGCCTAATGAGATGCGCCGTCAAAGGCCTCAATAATGTCTAGCGCTAGTTTAGCCTGTCCATACTACCCAGTGGGAGGTTATGGACGTCAACTTGAAGCATGAGGAAGACTTCTTGGGTGGAGATGCCTTTCCGAAAACTCACCATAGACTCTGGCAGCAGGCCGTGTCGCTTTGTACGGGGTTCCAGGCGCGTGAGGATGACTCGCTCAAACAGCCTTCCTTGACACAAGGTAACGGATATCTGTCTTATATTGTTCAAGTCCCGGGGCTTGACATGTTTTGGCAAGAGAATAGTCCTCTCCTTTCAGCGTTATGGTATTCTGACTTCTGGTGGCCGGACTTCGGAAATATCGCCACATTGCGTTAGTTATCCCATCCAGTCCTGGGGCTGTATTTTTACGAAAATGTCGCGCAGCGGCATACTGTTCCGAAAGACTAATTCCGCCACCCACTCTATCCCGACGCGAGCCACATCGTTGGTGCCAGTGTAACCTCGTTTTAACTGCGTAAACAAGTGCTCTACTGAGCCGTCCTCTTTTGCCACCTGTGTGGTGAGCCGTTGCTATACGCGCTCTCACGGGGTCTAACATGTTGCGTAAAATTATCCGCCTTCTTAATTTAGAGGTCACCTCTCAGCGATTCGCAAACACCGTACCAGTTTTTCGTATATAGTGTACACCGCATCGGCAATCGCGCGCTTGTCGAGGCGGTGGCGCCCTCGTTTGAGCAGCGTGGGTCTCAGCCGGATTAATGAGAAACCTTTTTCGCGACTTTGGGTAAGTCATTGAAAATAATTCTTGGTTAATTCTGTGTTGTATATTATTTGAGACCTTGTTTATTTTGGACTTTTTTTAGCGTTTGTAGCCTTATTTCAGGCCTCTATTGACATCTGCGTGACCATGCAACTTAAGACAGCGGATGGATGACATGCCGGGTAGCTCAAGTGCTACGCATTAAAAGAACAAATATCAGAAGACGTCGAAGGTGTGCGTCCTACTCGGCCGCCGAATTAACGCATGCAAGAGAACAGCCGGCCGCTTCGAACCAAGCAATCGTGCAAAGGCTAGAACAAACGACAAGCCGAGATGTCACGCTTAGTTTCTACAGCGCGACTGGACGCGGACGGAGAAGGAACACGCAAACACACACACACACACGCAAACACACACAACAACCAACTAGCCCGCCAACGCACTTTAGTCGAGATGTCACGCAGTGTCAAGCGAGGCCGCTGCCGCTCCCGCAGACGAATGTGCAAGAAGAAGCTGTCTCCTTTCTAAGCATTCGGCATGCTCTGCACTGATGGGTCATGTAGAAGAATTTCGAACCCGGGCGCAACACCATCGAAGCGCACGGCGAGAGAGCTTCATTCGGTAGGTGATGAAGCGTTGTGTGACGATCTAATGCCATCAGTCAATCGGTCTAGGAAGAAGAGATGAGAGCGAACGCCGTACGATCACGGAAGTAGTGTTTTGAAGGAGTGAGAGAAGTCTCCCTAACGTTGACGCCGAGATGATATATGTAAACGCTGACTGCCAGAAGTAAATTGCTGATCAGAGCTACAGTCTACTTGGGCCCATGTTCGTGCGTGTTTCCGGAAGAGGAATTTATGAGAACCGCCCAAGAATCTTCAGGGGCAATTGGACTTGGCAAGTCAGTGAATATGAAAGGACGTTAGGTGTTCTTAAATATTGTCGATTATGTGAGCGTGTATTTCAGCGCACATGATTAATTTTTGCCCATTATTGTTAAATCTGTCTGAGTTGTATTTTAATTTGCCAGCCAACTAGTGTGTGTGCGTGAGATGTTTGTACTGTCTGAATTGAGAATATACATTTTTGAGTGTTGTCAACTCTTGGCTGTGACTCGGTCTTTAACCACAACTGGCGTTCGCTGGCGCACGAAAAGGCCCTGCTCTTAAATTATCTGTGCTTTCGTTGTGCGCTGCGGGGGGCGATACTACAGCCATTCGAATGTTCCCGGTGATTGACTCGCATTAGCTGGTTGTAACACATGGACGGGCTGCTATATTGAGTGAGATTGTTTTGAGCAGATAGAGCTAAGTCAGCGACTGTGATACATACGTGGAATACAAAAAGTATGCAGAGAACGACAGACCGCCTATTACAAGTGCTTCAGCTGTGGTTTGCAGCAGCCAGCCTATATTGCAGAAATCAAACAGACTGCCCCCCGAAGGCAAACAAATGGGGGCCAGCACTGATTGTATTCACTACTAGCATGGCTATCGCAGGCATCAACGGGGGCTTTGCGTTACTTTTTGAAAAATATCTGGGGAGTGTGCATAAGTTAAAACAGCATCAAAATGCAAGAGCAGGGCCATTTATAATACCCCGTACATCGCCCACATCCATGTGACTCTCTGATGTGGGGGATCCCCCAGGAGAGAATGATTTGCTGCTAGCCGAAAAGCAACCTACAATGCCGAGAAGCTAACTATACACCAACATGACTCGCATGCTTTCTCGCAAGAGTGTGCCAAAGTATATTTACATCGCATTAACCTGCGCTCTTGAAATAGACAACGTGCTTCATGACCGTCTCTGCGTATACAAAACATTTTGCTTAACAATCGATCATCTGTTATCGCCCATTCGGTGCAAATCCAAGGTAAACTAGCTCCTGCCTCCATAGGCATAGGCAGTAGAAAAGGACAGCCTGCAAAATGATGACACGCGAACAACCGATTCTTTCGGAATGCAATAGGGCGTTGTGACGTTTGTGTCAGGTTTGGACCCAGGACCCCTCAGCAAGGAACTGAATCGAAACACGAGTGCACACACACACACACACACACACACACACACACACACACACACACACACACACACACACACACACACACACACGAGAATATATTTACAGGAAGACGTAACGCTTAACGAATAGCACTTAAAGTAGCAGAAACGTGCAGTCCTAGCTGTATTCAATGTCTCTCTAAATTATAAGTGTCTCGCCGTGTTTCGATGTGGCTTGCTGGACGCCAGCGCCGATCGCTCGTGGACTGTGCGCCGTCTGGCTCGTTGCCGTCCTCAGCGTGCGTCGCAGCACGCCATGACACGGCCTTCTGCCGCAGCAGCAGCAATAGAGTATCGGCAGCTGCTTGGTAGCTCCGCAGCAGCTCTCCGCCACCACGTTCGTCTCAGCAGCGCACCGGGGTCGCGCCAGCCACCCGGAACGGCAGCAGGAACATCGGCCCACAGCAGCGAAACTCGCGGCCACTCTGGACGACAGCCAGAACCACGGAACTCGCCTGGTCCCTGGGCCAGTCACCCAGCCGGAGTCCAGGTCTCGTTCACCGGTTGTCCAGCTGTCAGGAACGGCAGCCGGAACAGCAGCAGATCGCCTGGTCCCTGGGCCAGTTGCCCAGCCGGAGCCCAGGAACGGTAGAGCGCCTAGACGACGTTGTCTAGTTCCCCGGACCAGACGTCCAGCCGTGAACTGACTGTCCTTGCATGCGCTGCCGATCGATCCACCGCACGCACCACGCTGCACGCTTCGTTTTTAAAGACGATAGTCTTTCTTGGGGAAATTTAAACGCAGATATTTTGGTCTGTCTTTCTGTCTGTCTGTCTGTCTTTCTGTTTGTCGGCACGTCCCTCGATTCAGCCACTCGGCCAAAGTTGAAACCCTTGCACAAGGGCCAGCCATCGTGTACGGCTCACTAGGTTCAACTTGTCTACATGGTTGATCAAAAAGCAAACATTACGCATATCTGAGGCGCAACATCACTAGGTAAGTATTAGGTGGTGTGTTCCTTTAATAGAAAATACATAGATACGTAATTCTAGAGACCCTAATTTCTTAAGCTGCGCTGAAAATGCGACTGCGCCGAAACTTGGCTTCCTCCGTGCCCTCTACGCGAGCTCATTGTTGTGTTTCGGTTTCAGTTCAGTATAGCACTGTACGAGTGCCATGGGGCGCCGCTCTGGCATTCCTGCTTTACCCAGGCGACGTGAATATAAAAGAGTGTGTGGAGAGTACTCGTTGAGTGCGGACGTTTCTTCTGCTTCGGCGCTTCGCGCCAAACCGCGTGTTCGGGCTGGCTGGCGTCCCTCCGGTCGCGTTGGTCACCGCCGGTCTTGCCTGCTGCTGCGCCGGGACTACCAGCCCGCAACACAGCATTCACGTTTCCCGACGTATTGCCAGACCAGATGGCGTTCATATCTCACGCAGCGCCTCTTCTATCGTCTTTACACGACATTTGCAGCGAAGCACGCAGATACGCGGCCAATTTTTTTTCATCGCCCCCGCACGGCGATCACTGAGTTGTTTTTTTTCCGCGCCTCTGTATCATGACAACCCCCCGTTTAAGAAAGTTGTTTAAAGCGTTTATGACGTGACGAAGAGGCGGAAAAAATGTCGCAAAGTTCCAGATAATTCAATAAATGTCCAGTTGTACGTCCACAGCACTTCAGTATTTTACATAACATAGTGCAATACATTCCCATTACACCCGGCTCAGGTAATCTGCTCCGATATTATCCGACCCTTTGATGTAAGATACTGAAAATGAGTACTCTTGTAAGAGTAGGCTCCATCGCAAAACTCTATTGTTCAGGTGTTTAGCCGATTGCAAATATTGCAAAGGCTGGTGGTCGGATTGTATGACAAAATGTTTGCCGTACAAATACAAGTGGAATTTTTGCATCGCCCAGACAAGTGCCAAACATTCCCGTTGAATGGTGGAATACCGGATTTCTCGAGGCAATAGGTTGCGGCTCGCGTAGGCAACAGGATGTAAAACCTGGTCCTCTCCTAGCTGGAGCAGTACGGCACCAAGACTAGCGGTCGAGGCGTCGGTGCGGAGAACAAATTCCTTTGTCATGTTGGGTGCTTGTAGAATGGGGGTATCTCCAAGCTTGTTCTTCAAAATAGAGAAAACTTCTTCCTGAGACGGTGCCCACGCGATGATGTTGCTCTGCACTTTGCGTGTGAGGTCGGTCAAAGGTTTGTGATCTCAACGTAGTTTGCAATAAATTTCCTGTAATAGCCCGTTAGACCCAGGAAAGACTGCAGGGCTTTCTTCGTGTTTGGCCTTGTAGTTGCGAGGATCTTATCAAGCGTTTTCAGAAGAGGTTCAACTTTACCGTCTCCAATTCGATGGCCAAGAAATCAGATAGTTTGCTCTCCTATCTCACACTTACTCGGCTTGATGGTTAAATTGGCGCGTTGTATTCGGTCAAATACACGCCGTAGAGTGACCAAATGTTCATACCACGTGTTTGTAGCAATTACTACATCGTCAAAATAGTGATAGACATTTTCTATATCACCGAGAACAGCTCGCATGAGGCGTGCGAAAACAGCCGGAGCTGTCTTTATGCCAAAGGGCATGAACACAAAATGGTATAGTCCAGATATACCGGAAAAGGCTGTTTTTTCCTGGCTGTCCATAGCCATGGGCACTTGCCAATAGCCCTTGGTGAAGTCAAATTTTGAGAAGAATTTGCATTGACCATCAAGGGCAAGAACCACGTCTATACGCAGTATTGGTTCACCATCCGCAATCAGGATCTTATTTAGCTCTCTAAGTCGATGCATAAACGAATCGTGTTGTCAGGTTTCTTGACAACTACGACGGGAGCATGGTATGGTGACTGCGACCTTTCAATTATGCCCAACTTTAGCATCTCTTGGACTTCTTTCTCGACGCTTTCCCGCAGATCTAGTGGGATGGGATACTCCGGAACATGTATAGGTTATCGGAGGAGGTTCGCGTTCCTCGTACTTTTTTAGCATATTGATGTGGAAAATTTTCTTTTTCTATTTATCGCGAGAGCGTAGTCGACCTCATTCTTGCGCTCGACGACTTCAAATGGACCTTTCCATTGCATGAGCAGTTTGTTGGAATCTGTCGGCAAAAGAAGTGCACTTTATCCCCAACGTTTAGCTTCCGAGGACGGCTTTTACGGTCGTAGTAAGTCTTTTGTTTTGCGCATGCTTTTTCCAATTCATCATGCGCAAGCTTGCTTGTCTCTTCCAGGCGGTTTTGAAGGTCCACCACGTAGGTATAGGTAGTGCGAATTTCGCCGTCGATGTCTTCATTGCTCCACAGCTCCTTCAGTAGCGTCAGTGGTCCTCGCACGTGACGACAGCTGAAAAGGCGAGAAGCCCATGCTCGCTTGCGGCACCTCTCTGTAAGCGAAAAGGAGTGGGGCGAGGTACCTGTCCCAGGATCGCGGTTTTTCCTGGCACATCCTCTTCAGCATCGTCTTCAGCGTCCCATTGAACTTCTCGACGAGCCCATTCGCCATGGCATGGTAGGGGGTCGTTCGAAGAAACTCGATGGCAAGAAGACGGCCCACCTCTCCCATGAGTTCCGCTGTGAAACTTGTTCCTTGGTCGGTTACAATCTCCTTCGGTAAACCGACTCGAGAGAAAATCTCAATCAGCCCTTCTGCTACATGCACAGCATCGATTGCGGGGAGTGCGATGGCATCCGCATATCGGGTGGCAGAGTCAATAAGAGTTAAAATATAACGGTTGCCGCGGTCCGACTTCGGTGAGAACGGACCGATTAAATCGACTGCAACACGTTCAAAAGGCGTACGAATGACAGGCATGTTGCCCAGAGGCGCAGTACCAATTTTACCTCGTGGTGTCGTCCGTTGACACTTATCGCAGGACTTGACGAACCGTTTCACATCGCCATGCAGATCCGGCCAGTAAAAATCTGCTAGGATCCGATCTGTCGTGCGCCGAATGCCTTGGTGTCCTGCCATATGGCTATCATGGCCGACCTCGAGGATATGCCTTCTGAAGATCTTCGGCACGACGAGCTGTCTAAACGTCCTGGCTGTCGCAAGACAGTACTGTCGGTAGAGAAGTCCACCTCTTTCAAGAAACGAATAACCGTGGCCTTTCGGTAACTTGAAGTCTTTACCGACTTTAGCAAACACGGCTTTCAATGTTTCGTCGTTCTGCTGTTCTTCTGAGAACTGGTCTTTTGTCACGTCGCACCACTTTATCTTCGGCACAGACAATGGCGTTATTTTGCTCTCGTGAGGTTTAAATGTAGCGGAAACATAGTGAGGATACTCCTCAGCTTCCACGCTGCAGTTTGGAGTCGCATTGCCCGTCTGGTCGACTGTAGGAGGCTTCCACCTATGATCCGGCTTTTGAGGATCTCTGACACCCGGTAGGTTACCAAGCACCAAATCATAGAGCGGCTTGTCCATACAAAGTGCTGTTATCTCTCCCTTAAAGTATGGGGTGTTCACGGGAATACTGGCCTCTGGTACTTCTATGGCGGAACCATCAATGAGCAAGACTCTGCTACTCTTCCAGGTCAACCGTTGTTTCGGTACTAGGTCTCTTCGTATAATTGCAGTATTGCTGCCCGTATCTCGAAGAACCCTGACTGGTTTACCCAACACTTCGCCTTCAACTACTGGCATTCCTTGCACCACAAATTTGGTATCCTTTCATTCACACTTGCATTAGGAGGGTCACGTTTCTTTCCTTTTTTCTCTCCGCCAGTGTTGTCACTCGAAGAAAAATCGTAACGGTTCTCGTTCACTGCACATGCGGAACTTTTTTCTTTTTGTGCCTTCACGCTCCAGCACTCGTCGCTCTTGTGGCCAATTTTCCCACATACTCTACACTTTATTGCTTCTTTAGCTGGGTTCCGACGTTCATTTGCTTGATGTCCCAGACGCTTGCATAGCATACACCTTGTCGGTGGTTTCTTTGGAGCATTATCAGGACTCTTGAAATCGTTTGAGTCGCCTGGACCCTTTCCGAGGTTGGATAAGTTTTGTGCTTCCATGAAGCGATCAGTAGCGTCAGCTAGCTGGTGCAGTGACTTGCACTCGCGTTCTTTCAAAAATATCGTTAGTTTTGGATGACAACAGCGGAGAAACTGTTCGGCGAGCATGTGGTCTCGAAGGCCATCGAATGTTCTGGACACGTCAGCCATGTCAACCCAGTGGCCGAAGTACCCTGAGAGTCTCGCAGATGTCTCCCGGTTTCTCCATCTTCAGGTCGTGCCTTGCGAAATTTTAGGGGCGAAGCTCCTTAAGGCGGCACCCGTTCGTTCCTCGTAGTCGCAGTCGTAGTAGTCGTAGTGCGTAACCAGTCTTACGCTTTGACCTCCAAGGTGGTGCCGGTGGGAGATTTTTCCTGTGCGTTGTTGAACAATAAAAAATTCGCAGTGTGCGCGTTAACTAAAAGCCGAATTCTTCTGTCTCTCATTCCCCATGAGCAGCCATTGGCATGTTCCAGTAGGAAACGTTAGTAGAAGTAGAAGTGTAAGTGTTAGCTAAAAGCCGACTTCTTCTGTCTCTCATTCCCATTAGCAGCCATTGTTTACCTCCAAGGTAGTGCCTGGTGAGATTTCTCCTGTGCGTGATTAAACAATAAAAATTTTGTTCAAAGCGCCGTTGATTGATGAAATAAACCAACGAAAGACACCAGATGTTTTGCAAAAGCAAAACGAAAGAACGCCAGATGTTTCTAAAGCAAAACGAAAAGACGCCAGCTGCTTAACGAAAGACGCCAGATGTTTTCTAACGCAATGGTTTTCTAAACAATGAAAATTCACAGCGTACATGTAAAATTAAAGTGAGCTGCAAGTCGTCATAACTCATCGAACCTTTAGTATAAACGCGCCCGATCTCACGTCGGTGATGATGTACTGCCCAGAATTCACGGAAGATTCACGGTTTACCGATGAACCTCCGCAGCTTCGCCCACTCATCATCATTCAGTCCGTGGATATGCTGTGATTTTTTTTCTTGGTACCCTTGCGCAGTGAATCGAAACCTCTGCAACAAGGCTCTCTTTACCTTCTTATAGTCTAGAGAATCTGTGGCAGTCATTCGGCCAATTACTGTCAACGCTTCCCCACTCAAACACATGCTCACAGCTACTGCCCACTTCTCTTGTGGCCAGCCTTGTCCTGTTGCCACGCGTTCAAATCTTTGCAGGTATGCGTGCAAATCATCACGTCGCTCATCGAACAGCGGAAGCAATTTTTGTGGATTCAGTACTGCAGAGGACCTACTCGGTTGAGTCATAGAATCAGAGTTAGCTGTTGCATCTACCCTCGGATCTCCTTCTTGAAGCATTAGCTTCAGCTCAAGGATTTGCTTCGCTCTTTCATCTGCTTCCCTGCTCGCCTCTCGCTCAGCAGCACGTTCATCTGCTTGCCTCGCCTGTTCTGCCTCAACCCACTTACGCAATTCTGCTCCACTCAATCCTAGCCGTACTCAAACACCAGCTAATCTTTCGGTATCCATGATCAAAATAAGTTATGTGAATGTGCACTCGAGAGACGATAACTTCCTTCGGCGTTTTTTACGAGCGAGATCCTAGCAGGGTCGCCAGATTGTGACGTTTGTGTCACGTTTGGGCCCAGGACCCCTCAGCAAGGAACTGAATCGAAACATGAGTGCACACACACGCACACGAGAATATATTTACAGGAAGACGTAACGCTTAACGAATAACACTTAAAGTAGTAGAAACGTGCAGTCCTAGCTGTATTCAAAGTCTCTCTAAATTATAAGTGTCTCGCCGTGTTTCGATGTGGCTTGCTGGACGCCAGCGCCGATCGCTCGTGGACTGTGCGCCGTCTGGCTCGTTGCCGTCCTCAACGTGCGTCGCAGCACGCCATGACACGGCCTTCTGCCGCAGCAGCAACAGTAGAGTATCGGCAGCTGCTTGGTAGCTCCGCAGCAGCTCTCCGCCACCACGTTCGTCTCAGCAGCGCACCGGGGTCGCGCCAGCCACCCGGAACGGCAGCAGGAACATCGGCCCACAGCAGCGAAACTCGCGGCCACTCTGGACGACAGCCAGAACTACGGAACTCGCCTGGTCCCTGGGCCAGTCACCCAGCCGGAGTCCAGGTCTCGATCACCTGTTGTCCAGCTGTCAGGAACGGCAGCCGGAACAGCAGCGGATCGCCTGGTCAATGGGCCAGTCGCCCAGCCGGAGCCCAGGACCGGTACAGCGCCTAGACGACGTTGTCTAGTTCCCCGGACCAGACGTCCAGCCGAGAACTGACTGTCCTTGCATGCGCTGCCGATCCATCCACCGCACGCACCACGCGGCACGCTTCGTTTTTTTCATCGCCCCCGCACGGCGATCACTGAGTTGTTTTTTTTTCCGCGCCTTTGTACCATGACAGGCGTCCACCTATGAAGGATCCTCAGCTATCTGGGGACAGCACCTAATTTTCAGCATAGTATTGCTACAGAATCACGAGGGCGTTATGGAAAATACCGGCGCTTTGGGTTCGTAAATGCAGCGTCGTTATTTATAAAAAGCTGACATTCAATAACCTTCAAAGATTATTCATATATTGTTCATTTTCTTTATGAAACGCCGTGAAGTCATTGTTGATCTTGAACCGCGAATATATCTGCATCTCAACTGAGCTCCCTTTCGAGGAGCTACAAGGTTCTTCTTTTAGCAGGTACTGTAGTGAAACATAGAAATGTGGTAGCTTCAAAAGCTGCACGTAAGTTGTTACTGGTGCTCATTCACACAGCTATTATACTTTGTGTGCGTACAAAACTTCAAAGTAACGATGACTCCAATGTATTGTCTTCTTTTTCAGCATCACCATTGCAGTTGGTTCTAAATTCAGTCCTCTTGAATACACCAATACAAGCAGATTGACAGCATTGCAGAAAGTTTCAGCATTTATTTGCAACTCACCTGATTTCTGGACGGTGTCAGCAAGCTTCGATCCTGTACCCAGAAAGGTATCTCGTGAAGGCAGAGATGCACAGTCCAACATGGTATATTTTAGTAGAAACTGCTACATCCAGCGCATGAACCATGTAAGTGGCGTATAATTTAAGGCCGTTACAAATGTTTACTATATCGCGGATTCTTCCAGCCTGGATATTTTGTGACAAGGCTCTAGATGGACTGAAAGCAAGGTTTGCCTGAACAGAATGGCCTTACGTGATATTTCACTTTTAAAGCGCTGTATTGCACCGCGAGGTGAAAAATGGTTCGTAAAGTGGCAGTTCTATGAGGGTATAAAACGACGAAAACGTCCAATTTTTCTTAACGATGTCAGTATGGTTAGCAGTATGAAAGTGGTTTATGATGAGGAGGAAAACAGGCCGCTATATTCTACAGCGCCGGAGGGAGCATGTGTCAGAGCCATCGTGGAAGCGGTTGTTCAGAATCGAAAATCACTGCCATGGGTTCTCTATCAGAACACTTCGCCGAATAATATGCGTCAGCAACAATAAGTCGTACACCTCTGACAGGCAAGCCATACATTTTGAACGCAATGATGGGGAAACGGCTGTCTTTTCTTCAACCAAGGAATTTTTTCGAGCTATATAACACGTTCACTTCATTAAAGAACAGTAAAGATACTGATATCCGCAATAGCCAGATAACACCCGTAAAATATGTGCCGTTGTTGGTTCATAGCGCTAATATCGCTATTACTTCAAGCGAACACGGTTTTACAAAGGACAGGACGACTGAGTATGCATTCCTTGTATAGAAAGAGAATGTTCCGAAAATTATTGAAGCGGGAAAGTTAAATCTTAGAATATTTACTGATACAGCAAAGCCTTTGACTCCCTCTGATATGCCAAACTTTGAACAAAAGTAGAACAGGAAGACATACGCGGTGTCGTTCACTCAGTTTTGCAGTCGTAGTTTTCTCGATCGACAGGGTAGTTTTAAACGGTCCTGCATCATCCCTTCACTCGTTACTAAGTGGCGAATCACAGGGAAGCATTGTAAGGCCCTTTTCTAAGCGAAGCTTTAATGCTTCTCACATTGGCATTGTACGTGCGACCGAAAAAGCGAAAGAAAACACGGACCCCTGCGCGCGCACAGAAACGCGGGTGTAAGTACACAAATAAGGCTCTTGTAGGTGCGACGGTCCGTGTTAAATGCGGAGCAGTTCTTAGTCGCAGCGGCGGCGTCGGCCGCCGTTAGCAGTTCTTAATCGCAGCGGCGGCGTCGGCCGCCGTCCACACCCCCACTGCGCATGCTCGGCTCGTCTCGTGCCAGCAGCAAGCCTCTCCTCTCCCTCCCTCGCATGCTCGGCTCTTCTTGTGCCGGCAGCAGGCCTCTCCTTCCCTCCGCTCGATCAAACGCGGGTGGTGTGTATATAAGCGGCGGAGCGCGCGTTTGGAATTAAGTCAAGGGCGTATTTACTTGGCTTTCGCTTGACATGACGCTTTGCTTGACTCCAGTAGATGCAATGGAAGCAACAGTACCTTCAATCAGCGTCCCACCACTCGTTGAAGGCAACGTTACCCCACCCTCACCGTCGTCGGCGTCAACAACAGCAAGCAACGCAGAATACAAGGCTGCGAAGAGACGAGCATTCGACGCTGAACGCAAGCGTTTGAAGCGAGCAGCAGACCCGGAACTTCGTGCACGAGAAGCTGCTGCGAGACGGCAACGACGGGCTGTGGATCGTGAACGTCGTTCTCGAGAAGTAGCAACCGTTCGTGAACGTCGAGCAGCGGATCCATCACTCGGGCAGCGCGACGCTTCTGTGAAACCTAATTACGCAACATTCACGCGATACCCCCATCACTCTGCGACGCATTTACTCGAGTTCACCCGGTGGGAAGATGCGGGCGACATTTTTTAACACGAAAGTGTTTTATACCGGCGTCGACCAAGACTTTCATGACATATTTCCGTCAAGGAAATATGTCAGCAAAATGAACGCCATCAGATGGCAAAGAAAAATATATAGGAAACACAGCATATCCACGGAGTGAATGATGATGAGTGGGCGAAGCTGCGGAGGTTCATCGGTAAACCGTGAATCTTCCGTGAATTCTGCCCAGTACATCATCACCGACGTGAGATAGGGCGCGTTTATACTAAAGGTTCGATGAGTTATGACGACTTGCAGCTCACTTTAATTTTACATGTACGCTGTGAATTTTCATTGTTTAGAAAACCATTGCTTTAGAAAACATCTGGCGTCTTTCGTTAAGCAGCTGGCGTCTTTTCCTTTTGCTTTAGAAACATCTGGCGTTCTTCCGTTTTGCTTTTACAAAACATCTGGCGTCTTTCGTTGGTTTATTTCATCAATCAACGGCGTTTTGAACAAAATTTTTATTGTTTAATCACGCACAAGAGAAATCTCACCAGGCACTACCTTGGAGGTAAAGAATGGCTGCTAATGGGAATGAGAGACAGAAGTCGGCTTTTAGCTACCGCTGCGAATTTTTTATTGTTCAACAACGCACAGGAAAAATCTCCCACCGGCACCACCTTGGAGGTCAAAGCGTAAGACTGGTTACGGACTACGACTACGACTACGAGGGACGAACGGGTGCCGCCTTAAGGAGCTTCGCCCATAAAATGTCCGTTGACAGGAGTCCAACCCATGACCTCTCGGTCCACGACGATGGCTGGCGGGAGTTTAGCCGACTGAGCTACCGCCAAACACATAACGGAGGTTACATGAACGCGCCTTCTATCTTTCACACTTTCCTGTTGCAGTGCTCTTGGATGAATGAATGGATGGATGGTGGATGCCATGAGCATCCCCTTTATAACGGGGCGGTGACTTGTGTGCCACCCGGCTCGAAACTAAAACAAAACAAAAGAAACAAAAACGCGCCATTGCTACGACCATCCCATTCGAGGCGTTTCCAATGGAAGTGTAATTTCGTCAATGCTTTAACACACCGCGAAGTAGTGGCTTTAGCCCAAGGCTCGCTCATAGCATCCATCCATGTCGAGGAATAGCTCTCCGACGCTCGCCTGGCTGGTGCACCGCGTTCGCCGCTCGCCCTGTGAGAATTAACAGCCAGGCTAGAGAGAAGACACGACGCGCGCAGCGTTTCTCTTCGCGTTTCACGACGCTCTGAAGGAATGCATAATGAGTATCAGCGTTTATTATGTGCTTGTTGGTGCCATCTTTACACAGGATTCACCATATGCGGTGCCCGCGTATGAGTTAACAACTTCAGCTACCGCAAGTGTTAAAAACTGATCAGGGGTGTTAGCCGTAGGTACGGAGATGTGCCACTAGGCGTCGACGTGAGTGCGTCCACATCAAGCGGTGCTATAGCTGCCAAACAACAATAGATATTGTACAAGCTATGATATACCAATGCACTAGAAACAATCAACTACTTATGTGACCACACGTATCCCTGTCGTGTAATACCGATTCCAATGACAGAGGGATCAGCCAGCTTTTCAATATTACTCTCTCAATCTTGGGCTTGTCTGCGATCAGCCGTTTCTGATGCAGCTATCTGATCGTTTGTCGAGTTTATCGATGGGATTTCGCATCGCACATTGCCACATTTTATCGCTGACTGGATATGAACGCTTGAGCTTCATTGCTGCGTGTAGCGACTGCAGCATTGCGCTGCTAAGCATGTTCATAAAGGTCCAGTTTCCGGAATAGATAGATAGATAGATAGATAGATAGATAGATAGATAGATAGATAGATAGATAGATAGATAGATAGATAGATAGATAGATAGATAGATAGATAGATAGATAGATACAAAAGCAGTACCTCAGGCACATACACTCCAAGCATCCATTTTCAAATATGGGAAGGGCTCCGGAATTTTCGTTTGACGTATATATGAAGGCCACACCTTTTATCAACATGTGTGGCAGATTTCGTGATACACGTTTATGACACTAGCCGTTTGGTTACTTTTGATAAAGTATTAAACTTGTTTTTACACGGAAGGAGTGTGATATGCCAAATTCTGGCATAGTGCTTATGTAACAGCCTAAAAAATCAACGCAAGCATTTCACAGCGCCAAGCCTTGTATCAACACATCGGCCTGGCCTATCTGGCCGAAGTACTTGCAAAATATTCAGATATTGGAATGCAGTAAACAACTCCTTCTGAGCAACCTGCAAAGTGATTGTAAGTACAAGCCGTGTGTTTCGGACACAACCATGTTGGAGCGCGCTTCTAATCAGACAGAAAGAAAGATTATCGACGATGCAGCGTTCCCTGGTATATGCATACCAGCGACCATTGCATCAACTCCACTTCAATCGCTGCCACCAGAATAATTTGATTTTTTAAAGGCAGCCGTGATACAGGTACTTGGTCGCTTTGCAAGTATTTATTCTGGATGGTGATATGCGTAAGTGATTTTGCCACGCGCGCTTATTTTGTTCTTTTAACACAAAAGTGTTTTATGCCGGGGTCCACCAAGTACATCCGTCACGGATATGACGTTGATAAAATGGACACCAACGGGTGAGAAAGAAAAAAACCAAGAAAAAGATACCCCGCTGGGAATCGAACCCACAACGTTGCGGCCGCGACGGCAAGCGCCCGACGCCCTACCGACTAAGCGAACTCGGGAGATGCTAGACACGGTGCAAACGCGCCTTATAGCTTTCACACATTCTCTTTCGCGGTGGGCGGAGCGGGGCGGTGCCGCCGTCTGTGAGATGTGAAAAGAAGTAATGCTTCACGATCGACACTTACTAGCGCTTACTCCGAGATTGCACGCGATATTGGAGGTCATGGTTAAAGGTTAAAGCGCCTCGATACCAGAGAGGTAGACTGGCCGCGCTGGCGTCGCCGAGGCACCCTTGACGCGGTTACGTTCTTTGCCTTTGGCTTCGTGTTAGTGTGCCATCTCGAATGAATAAACCGCGCAAAAGAACGAGGACGAACAGAAGAAACGCGCGGTTTATTCATTCGAGATGGAATCACACCAACTTGCCCAGTTAAACGTTCTAATGTTAGTGTGCGTCGGCTCATCGGAGTAGTGCAGCTTCTACGTGCACCAACGGGATTTCTCCGCCGCCGACTGCTTCAATTGCGAGAGCACCGACTAACAAAATTTCTGCAATATGCGTTGCAGAAAGGACGCGATTTCGACGGGCGAATGTCGTGCCCTGGTGGAGCGAGAGCAGCGCCTGCGAGACAGAGGCCAGCGGGACGCACGCGTTTGCGGCTCAGGCTATGAACTTCTACCTCCCGTGTTGCTGAAGCGCAGTGTGTGTTATGTATGCATGAGCACAGGCGTCAGCTACCCATTGCTCGAAAGCGCACACCGTGCCGTTTCTCTCCTTAATTGACGACGCTTTGAAGAAGTGCATACCGGGTACCAGTGTTGATTATGAGCTTGTTGATTACATCCTTACGCGGGATTCACGATTCGCTGTGTCCAAATACATGTTCACACCGTCAGCTACCACAACGGTTTAATCATGATCATGGGCGTTAGTCGTCGCGATAGAGACATTCTGTCAACATGGCTGCATCCATTTGAAACGGTGCTATAGCTGCCAAACACGAATAGACATTGTACAAGCTCTCATATATCACTACACAATAAGCACTACTTCTGTGAAGACACGTTTCACTTTCGTGTTATACCGATTCCTATGACGGAGGGATCAGCCATATTTTTTTGCGTAACTCGTCCGCTGCACACGTACCGCTCTCTTGCGCAAGCCGCACCCTAACGTGTAGAAACCTTCCAGATTATTTTCGAATCTTCTGGTAGAATTGAGCGTCCAAACGCGAACTGTTGAGCTTATTCTCAACCTCACGCGGGCACCAGCGGTAAGGCTCGAATGCTCGAGGCCACATGTATAAATGCCGACACGACTTACCGCATATCAGATTATCGACGGCCGACACTATGTTCACCGCTATCAGTTTGAGCGTGTGTCGCTTGTAGTTTGACTTCTCGTTTGCCGGACACAAGCTCGCCCAAACTTGAGTCGAAAAACTTGAGTTCTGAACGATCCGACTGCTGCCTTCGTTCACGTCAGGACCCCATCACATCTGGTGGAGGTGCTGTTCGTTCATGTTCCGGACGCCCCCGTCAAGCCGTGAACATTGCCGAATTCGTGGCGAAGACACCACCACCATCACGGTCAGTCGAGCCAGCCGCAGACTAGAAGGATTACCTCCCGAGTACGCACTCCTACCGGACAAGCCAAAAGTCACGGCAATGAAGACAACAGACACGATGACGGCCGCGGCCTCCTCTGCAGCGATCGTGATGCAGGCTACCAGAGAGCCGCCGACCTTCGATGGGTATCCAAGTGAAGACCCCGAAACCTAGCTCGAGACGCTCGATGGGGTCTGAACATTCAACAACAGGGACTCCAGGGACAAGCTGCGCCACTTGTACTTCAACCTGGAATACGCAGCAAGGACCTGGTTCGAGAATCGGGAATCCACTCTTCGAACCTAGGACGTCTTTCGCGGCACTTTCTTGGAAACTTTGGCGAGCGTCGTGCGAAAGGAAAAGGCCACAGCCTTGCTGGAGACACGGGTCCAACTCCCAAGCTAACGCGTGGCCACCTCCGCAGAGGAAATGACCCGACTGTTCCGCCACGCGGACCCTGCCAAGCCAGAGGACAAGAAAGTCCGCTTCCTCATGCGAGGAGTAAAGCAAGAGCTCTTCTCTGGGCTGACGCAGAGCCTGCCTTTGACAGTCCAAGAATTCGCCTCAGAAGCGACGACGCTTGAGAAGACGCTGGAAATGCGCACCCGCCAGTGTAATCGCCGATAGATTCAAGACAGCCCACCTGTTCTTGCTCTCGGCTCCGACGACCTACGCGAAGCAATCCAAGCGATTGTGAGGGAGGAACTGTGGAAGCTGTTACCCACAGCACAGCCTCAACTGGACTCGATTGCAGATGTCGTTAGAGCATACATTCATTAGACGCTGGGCACCCTCGAACCACCGGTTATCCTGCTGACGTGCTACGTGCCCGGCCCATATCCATTTCTTGTTCTTGATTTCAACTATGATATCCTTAAACCCTTTTGTTCCCTGACCCACTCTGCTCTCTTCCTGTCTCTTAAGATCATAAGATCTTAAGATTCCAAGAGATAGCAAACGCGTGAGGAGGAGCGAAAAATTAGGAGGGTAGATGAGATTAAGAAGTTTGTAGGTATAACGTGGCAGCAGAGAGCACAGGACCGGGTTGATTGGCGAAATATGGGAGAGGCCTTTGCCCTGCAGTGGGCGTAGACAGGCTGATGATGATGATGACCCTTGACCCGCAACAGCTTGAGCCGCAAGCCATGAACTGCGCTGCTGTAGCCCGACACAGTGCTCCCTATCCGCTCCCACGCGAAGAAACCGCACCGCCGCAGTTCCGTTGCCAGACACCGACGCCATACCGCCCAGCTGTCGGCCAGCGCATGGTGCGTGCTCGATCACCGCCCACTCAGCTACCATTGCGGAAAGGCTGGTCACATCTATCGCCGCTGCAAGTAACGACAGATTAGACTGCGTGGTTTCGCCATCACCGTGCCAGGTCGAGAACGACGTGAACAGCCACATGACATCGCCCACTATCAGGAGCGCATTGGGCTACCCCACTCCCCAGAGAACCTCCCCGATCACCGTCGCCAGCCCGCTACGTCTCTCCCCAACGGCGACCATACACTGGCCCATCCCGGGGCCGGTCACCTAGCCCGGGCCCGGAAACCTAGGGCACCAACCGATGGAGGTGTTGCTGCTGTACGACGAATTACCGAAGATACTCCGCCGACGACGACGACGCCGCGATGAAATCTAAAGGAAACGCCGCAAGCCTAACGTAGCGCGGACGTCGAAACTTCACGGCGCCAAGAGGACCGGACGACGCAACGTCGAGGCAGTGGGACAAACTCACGCAGCCGTGATCTCACTCCACGACCTAACCGCAACGCAAGACGACGGAGTAGCGACCTCGACGTTTTTATCGACTGCCACAGCATCACAACTCTCGTCGACACCAGAGCAGATTACTCTGTCATAAGTGGACCGTTTGCCAGGAAATTTAAGAAAGTCAACACCACCTGCGAATGCCCCAAAATCCGAACCGCTGGAGGTCACCTAATAGCGCCTGCAGCAATCTGCACAGCGCTAGTGAACCTTAACAACCGGCTGTATCCCACGAGCTTCGTAGTCTTGCAGTTTTTCTCAAGGGATGTCGTCCTTGGTATGGTCTACTTAAGCCTACGCGATGCAGTCATCTACCTGAGATCCGAGTCGATCACACTATCCACAGACAAGCACTACCGCCAAGCACGCTGCCAGAAACGCACGCTTTGAATTTGCTAGAAGACCAAGTCATCATTACCCCTCGCTCCAGCGTCGTCATTTCCGTGCAAGGCTTTGTTGAAGAACCTGTTGATCAACCGCGAAATATGCGTCGCAAAGGAATAACCGAGCTGCGTGAAGGGAAAGCGACAGTGATGCTCACGAATTTCGGCAACGAGTACAAGCACTTGAGCAAATGCACGAAGATTGCCACATTGGAGCAATTGTGGCAGCCGCCAATGCTTTCACCCTCACCGATTCCACCGAATCTACTCCGACGAACTAAGCTCCTCAACAACCTTTCGACGCCAAAACGAGCCTGCCGAAGAACAAGCAAGAACAGCTCAAAACCCTCCTCTTGCATTACAAGGACTCCTTTTTATGGTCTTCAAGAATTGTCCAGACCCCAGTTGCAAAACACTACATCACAACATAGAAAAATGCCACGCCAATCCGGAGAACCCGTGCAGTTTCGACGCGTGAAAGTGATACCGTAAAGAAACAAGTCGACGAGCTGCTACGCGACGACATCATCCAGCCATGCATGAGTCCGTAGGTGTCACCCGTGGTATAAGTGCAGAAGGACGGAATCCTACGCTTCAGCGTCGATCATCGCCCCCTGAACAAGATCACGAAAAAAGGACGTGTACCCTCTCCCACAAATAGACGACACCCTGGATCGACTGCACAACGCGAGTTACTTTTTTTCGATGGACCTATAGACAGGTTATTGCAAAATAGAAGCGGACGAGAGAGACCGAAGAAAAACTACATTTCTAACATCAGACGGCCTCTTCGAGTTCAAGGTCATGTCATTTGGCCTTTCCTCCGCACCTGCGATATTTCAACGCGTCAGGAATACAGTACTGCCAGGATTGAAGTGGCAGACTTGCCTCGTGTACTTGGACGACATCATTGTGTTTGCCTCAAACTTCGACGAACAGCTCGGGCACCATGATGCTCTACTTCAAGAAATAATGACTTCTGGCCTCACCTTGAAGCCTCAAAATTGCCGCTTTGCACACGAGGAGCTTCTTGGGTCTTGTGATCATGTCCGGAGTGTACCCATACCCGCACAAAACAACTGACATTGTTGCCTTTCCGCCCTCCACCGAGAAGAAGGCCGTGCGCTCATTTCTCGGCTTGTGCGCCTCTTAAAGACGCTTCGTCAAGGACTTTTCACGGATCGCCGAGCCACTAACGGAACTCACGAAGACCGACGTCGAATTCAGGTGGGAAACAGCGCAAGTTTAATCATTTCAACAACTAAAACGACGCCTGCAGATGTATCCAATACTTGCGCATTTTGATGAATACGCCGATACGGAAATCCACACCGACGAAAGCAGCGTAGGACTCAGCGTCATCCTTGTGCAGAAGACTGACGGACTGGAGAGCGTTATCAGTTATGCTAGCCGGTCGCTATTCAGGGCAACAGCCAACAATTCCGCAACGGAAAAGAAGTGTCTTGCCATCATCTGAGCTACGTGAAAGTATCGCCCCTACCTCTATGGCAGGCCCTTCAAAGTTGTGAGTGATTACCACGCCTTGTGCTGGCTAACTAACTCGAAGGACTCTTCACGTCGCCTCGCACGGTGGAGTCTGAGGCTTCAAGAATTCGACATTGCCATCGTTTACAAGTCCGTAAGAAAGCACTCTGACGCCGACTGCCTTTCTCTTGGCCCGTCGACCAACCGCCGCAGGACGACAAGAATGACGACTGCTTCTTGGGAACCGTTAGTGCCGATGGCTTCGCCGAACGACAGCGGGCCGACGTGGAACTTAGGGGCCTTGTGGAATACCCCGAGCGCAGGGCCGCCGTTGTCCCGAAGGTATTCACGCGAGGACTGGCGTCATTTTTTTGCGAAACGGCGTTCTTCTCAAGAAGTTCTCGCCACTTTGACCCAACTTCCTTCTCATGGTGCCCTCAGTATTGAGACCAGAAGTCCTCGAGGCTCGAAACGACGAACCGACGGCTTGACACCTTGGTGTTTCCGGCACGCTCGCAAGAATACAGCAAAAGCACTACTGGCCGCGCCTTGCCGCTGACGCCGCTCACTACGTAAAGACGTGCCGAGACTCTCAGCGACGCAAGACACCGCCAACTAGGCCAGCCGGACTTCTGCAGCCTGTCGAGCCATCTCACCGGCCGTTCCATCAAATCGGGATGGGCTTGCAGGGGCCGTTCCCGACGTCGAATTCCAGAAACAAATAGATCGTCGTAGTGACCGACTACCCCACCAGCTATGCCGAGACAAGGGCCCTGCCCAAAGGCAGTGCTACTGAGGTAGCCAAGTACTTCGTTGAAAACATCGTCCTGCGTGTCGATGCCGCAGAGGTCCTCATTGGTGACAGGTACGGCCTAACTCAAGTGATCTTGGGATACAGCCGGACAAGCGACCGACGAACCACCGCCATCAGCCAGAGACCAATCACCTCACCGAGTGTCTACCATCGCCGACATACTGGCCATGTACGTCAAACGTCGAGCACAAGACGTGGGATTGCATCCTTCCGTAAGTGAGCTTCGCATACAACACGGCCGTGTAAGAAACCACGCAGATGACGCCATTCAAGTTGGTCTGTGGAAGGAACCCGGCAATGATACTCGACGCCATGCTACCCAACGTCACCGACGCAGAAAACCTCGACGTGACTGTCTACCTCCAGCGCCGAAGAAGCTTGACAACTCGCCCGCCTACGCATCAAGAATCAGCAGACACCCGACAGCCGCCGTTACATTCTTCGACGACGCTTGCTCTCTTTTTCTCTGTTCCTTTGGTGATGTGAATACGAAAGCGGCTGACATAGAAATAAATCAGCTGCTAGTACGCACATCACATAGACTGTGTCTGTATTCTTTTCGTCCTTTCGTCAATTCTTGGCAGCCCTAATAGTCGTGCAGTCATATGAGCTGGCAGCCCAGCAGCCTTATTGGCAAGTCATGACGATTGCCGTTTACCCGTTTACCAAAGGAAGTAGGTTCTGCGGATCCATGGTCGATGAGGAAATGCTTGGCATGTGCAAAACGTCCGTAATTGGTGCAAGGGCATTCCGAAGTCCTTCCTGAAGAATTATCTTCAGCTGACTGATCTCCCGCGGTCTCTTATCAGCTAAGCGCGGCATTTCAGCAGCTTCTTTGAATATTTCTCATTCCGCAGCTCTTGCGTTTATTTCTTGTCCCTGTTGGCCCTTAATAGCCCTGCTGAGTTTTTTGCCTGGCAATTTCAGTTCGAGTCCTATAGCGGTGAATTCTTCCCAGTACCTGGTGCTACCTCATAACGGGTACCTGCAGTCGAGCTGAACCGTCTCTTTCTATTGATATTATGTTTGAATCCTTACAGGCTGGCCAGTTTATGATGTATTGGTTCAGGATGGCTTTATAAAGAGCTCACGAAAAGCGCAGGTGCACAAACTGGTGTCAGACCAACGCTACAGACTTCAAGCATGCGAAAACAATGAACACGCAAATTTATTAAGAGCTGCGGACTTTCGACTTGACAAGGCCTGCCCACACTTGGCTGTGCCCTTTCAGCAAGAAAGAAATCTAACGCCGTATGCCCCGTACCATTTAGATGACAAAGTTGAGCACGGTTGAAAAAGACGGCATTTCGGTTGCTTTTTTTTGAAATTTAAAACGGAAACAAATTTAACCGTCGCATATCATTCATCGTAGCTTAGGCTTGGGCGGGAAGTTTCGGTCCCATTTTAATATCGGAATTCACATTATCGAAAGGAACGAGAGGACTACGAAGACATTTCATACTCGTTTGTTAGTGGAAATCAGTTTGGAACAACTTCCTTGTCTTTTACCGAGCATGTGGCTAGCACGTCACGAGCATGTGGTCCCCTTTCTAGAGTAGCTTCGTTTGCCCGCCAGGTTCGGCGGCAACATTGGTCACGAGACCATAATAAACACGGACGACTGCAGCTTTTCGTCAGTAGCTGTGACCACCGTCATGCTGTTGGGTCGTCCTTCCTAAACGCGGTTGCCTTGGAACCCATCCTCGACCGCGATCCCGGGGCAGATCGTGACACTGGCAACGAGTACAACCAACTGATCGACCCAAGCAATGGAGAGCGGCGAAACACCGCCCCCGTTCCAGATGCCATGCCGCTATACGGAACGCTTGAGCCGTTCGAGGGAGACGGGTCCGCCTAACCAATCTACGACGAGCATGTGCACGTGTTTTTCCTGGGCAAATGACACACCCGAGGAAAAAGAGCGGGACATTCTTCGGGCTAGCTGCGGAGCCAAGTCTACACTCCTCTTCGACCTCTTAAAGCTGGTTACACCGCATACCAAGATGCTGAGCGAGCTGCTTGCCGCACTGCGCTCGCACTTCAGCCTAGAGTTGTGCGCCCCCGCGCCGCCGCCACCGCCTGTTTTTGGTCACGCGGCTCGCGCCGCCGCCGAAGTCCCACGAGAGATCACGCTGCCGCCGCGGAATTGCGGCGCCGCCGTTAGTCTTTTCTTTTAATTCGAATGGGGAGTCTGCAAATAAGATACAGCACTTCGCCGGAGGAGCTCTTCCCGGTGTGTCCATGTAATGAACTGTCCATTTCAGCGGCCGCTGAATAGCGGAAGCTCGACGAGAAGCGCACCCCCTGTTTCCGGTTCTTGTTGTGCAGCCCCAAAGCTTTCAAACACTCTCGACACAAATGATAGGGACGGAATGCGCTTCAATGCAACGAACGCAGCTCTCAGAGATCCGATTTTGGGTGCACAAGTATTTTGATCGCGTTTGTCATCGATTTAGGTTTAACGCGGCAGCTCGTCTAAACAGCTGTAAGGTCGGTACGCATTCCCTGCATTCTTCTCAAACATCTGGGACACATTCATATGCGAATTCAGACTTGAAAAAGTGCTGTTTCTGTGCATTTCGTCCATTCTCTTCTTACGCTAGCAATGTGCTGGCGGGTTCTGTGCTGAGAAGAGGTGACATCACGAAGAGGTTCTGAGAAGAGGTGACATCACGGCTCACCTCTTCTTCGAATCACTGAATGCGCTGTGCCGAAATGAATTGTGGACATCTCCTTTGGATGAACGCATCGAGAAAATCTCCCCAGAAGTTGTAGTAGCTTTTTCTTCTCCAGGAATATCACGAGAATTGCCTGACCAACGCTGCCGCGTCCTCCAGTCTTAAAGGGCGACGACCCAACTCGCTGGATAGCATATTCTTGGAATCTTGGACCAAGTACACTGTGCATAAATAAATAAAACAGATAAGCAATATATATATACCTCGGTGCGTTAGTACACTTTTTCCTTTCATTCTTACTCGAGTAAAGTGATAAATAAATACAGAAGTAAAGAGAATTGCAAACTTAGAGTATAACTGAGCTAGTTGGTAGGTATTCATGTTAAGAAGACATGACGTGGAAACACGGACATAAGAGAAAAGTCGAGAGAGTGAACCGCTATCTCTCACGTAGACCACTACTCGCACTTGATTTATAGGTATGGCTTCTAACGTGGAAATGCGCAGATAAATATTTGTGTCTACTTTCGGTTCCGCCGCTGTTTGATGTTTCAGTTGTTAGCGGCGTTTCTGGTGTCTTGACTACTCTCCTGTGTCCGTGTTTGCACGCCCTGCTTTCATGAAGGGCCCCTAACAGCCTCTGAAAATACTTAAAAAAAGAAAAACAACGACCGCGTTATTCTCTCTTGGCATTTTTGTCTTTTGGTGGACTTTATGATGCCAGAACAGTGATTCACGTGACATCATCAGGGTACATATTTTCGATTGGTCTATATACGAGAAATAATAGTTGTGAATGGTCTCCCATACTGCTTTGCTATGTAGCCGCCCACCCGCCCTTTCTTCTCTCGCACGACGATCATGCGCGATTAACTGATTTCGCTCCATTTTGTGCGTTTGCGACCGCGCATGCAGAGATAACAGATTGCAGCCGACAAGCGCGAAATCATGATAGGTTCAACGCTTAGTAGTGAGATTGTACGCGGGCTTTATGAAGAAATAAGTGGCGAAGAGATGTCCCTTGTAGGAACGGGTATTGAAGGCGAGAACGAAACCAATGGAAAAGGCGCCGGATTATATGATTTTTCCAACAGACACACTCTTTACAGGGGAGACGATGCAGCTTTGCACGAAAAGGTGAGCCCGCTTCGAGGGTTTTTTGTATATTTTATTGCATTAGGAATTGTATGGACACTCAGAACAGGTTTTCACCGTCGCCGTCATGTTCCGTATAAACTTTAAATCGATAACAGCAGTCCGCGCAATGTTGGTTCTACCTGCGAGTAAAAGCTCGTCAGCGTTGGCAAGGAACATGGCTAGAGCAGAGATGAAACAAGCTGGCTATCTCCGTCACACGGATTATCATCAACAAGCGTGCGAGGCCTGCCGTCGATTGCTTCTCAAGCAGAAGAAAACGCCCCAGCCGTCATTTGCTGGGCGAAGGAGCAGGAAGGGATATTTGGAGAGAGGGACTGCGTGACTTGAGCAGCATCTGTGAACTTTGACTATAAGGACGTCGTCGAGAGCGCTCGAACGCGCGCTATTTCGGCAGACATACCCCAGCGAACGGCTCGTATACCTTCTACGCGCTGTGAGCGCTGTGATCTCACTGCTTCGCGCTCGGTCTACTGATACGACAAACTGACCGAAAAACACTTCTGTCCCGGGAGCGACCTTTTGCCATACTCCAGCGTTTTGGAGATTTAAGTGAGATCGGAGCAAAAAGAGTTAGCTGCTAGCCCTCGTTCATGTAACATTACAGCGTGTACTTATCGCATTCACAGCTTCGCGCTCCTTACCTCCCCCTCCCCTTCCGCGCCGCGTCGCCGCCGGTCCGATGAACCCCGCGCCGTTCACGCGCCGCCGCCGGAGGTGGAAACACCGGCGCGCCGCCGCCGGTGATTTTGGGTCCGGCGCACATGTCTACTTCAGCCTGGCATTGTGCACGCTAATGGAGCGGTTCAGCTTCAACAACCGGAGCCGCCGGGACCGAGAGAGCCTCGGGGAGTTCGTCGCTGCGCTACGAGGGTTAGCGAGTACCTGCGTCTTCTGGGTCCAGCTGGCCTCTCTGCACCGTTTCGCCTGCGGCATAAACAACCCCGCCATGCAGACAGGACTCCTGGAATTTAGCGACCCCTCGATAGACGAGGTCGTGAAAGCAGCACCGGTGATGGACGCGGCTACGAAGGACGCCGGCGAAATTGCACGTGCGGCGTCAACTGCGTCAACGGAAGCGGCGGTAAACAAGATGGCGAGAAGGGGCAGAACATGCAGTCACTGCGGTGAAGTTCACTCACCCTGACAGTGCGAGCTCTCGCATTCGCAGTGCGGAAACACTGGGCACCTTGAACGGGTATGCCGAGCGGGGAGGACGAACAGCGGAGAGCAGCAGCAGCCTGGATCAAGACCAGGTTCCGCACAAGCCTGCGCCCAAGGTAGGCGTTGCAAGTACCGGCGGGGACGTGCGGCAGCAGGTTCTGATTCCTCCGCGGCCAGGCAACACTTCGCGGCCGAGGAACCGCCGATTTTCGACATGTGGCAGGCCGGCCTTGTTCGGCGGTCGGTGCCACCGCACATGCTGAACGCCGAAGTGTGTGGGCACCCGAATTCTATGCAACTGGACACGGGCGCCAGTTGCGTCAGTCATGACCGGGAAACTGTTCAAACTGACCTTCCCCGGAGTGTCCGTTGAGGCTTCAGGCGTCATGCTGCGTAGCTACTCTGGAGAGCTTTCACAAGTCCAGGGTAAGGCTCAGGTCAGCGTTCGTTTTGCAATCAGGGAAGCAACCCTCCTCTTTCTTTGACAAAGGGGTTGACACCGGCGCTGCTCGCCCGGGAGTGGATTTGTGCACTGCGTGTCAGGCTACCAGAACACCAGGAAGCTGCCCCGAATGTCGTGAAAGACATCCCAAGCCTTCTAACAGATTTCCAGTCCCTGTCGCAACCGAGGGTAGGCACATTTGCCGGCACAACGGCTGGCATCTATGTACCTGAGGGAGGCCGGCCTCGTTTTTTCGATCCTCATCCATTGCCATTCGCCCTGAATGACGGCATCACCCACGTTGCGCAGCGGTTAGAGCGAGAGGGCATCCTGGTGCCAGTCAAAACTTCTGAGTGGGCCGTTCCCTTCGTTCCTGTCCCCAAGCGAGATAGCAGTGTCAGGATCTGCGGGTATATCAAGGTTACCATCAACCCCTTCGCTACTGTCGAAAAGTACCCACTGCCTCGTGTCAAAGATATCTGGTCAGCAATATCCGGTGGACAGAAGTCCACAAAGCTCGACGTCAGAGACGCTTACCAGCAGCTGGTCCTCCAGGAGGCCTCAGAGAGGTATGTCGCAATATCCACAACTATGGGGCTCTTCCAGTACACGCACTTACCGTTTCGCGTGGCCTCTGCACCAGCCCTATTTCAGAGTGAGATGAACGTCTTCAAGAGCTTGAGGCACGTGGCGGTGTACTTGGACGACATACTGGTTACCGGTATCGACGATGGAGACCGCATGCAGAATCTGCACAACGTCCTGGCACGACTTCAGAATGCTAATCTCAAAATCAAGCGGGAAAGGGGCGTGTTGCTGGTTCCCAGCTTTGTGAACCTCGGGCACGTCATCTTTCAGTCCAGCCTTACCTCGGCCCCCTGCAATGTTGAGGCTGTTCTGAAGGCGGCGAAACGCCGAGATTAGGAAGAGCTTTAGAGCTACCTTGGTCTCGTGAACTTGTACAGGAGGTTCCTGCCGAACCTGTCGGCTGCATATTCTGCTAACTACAAGCATTGGGCGTGGAAGAAGGAACAGGACTTGGCCTTCCCGCACAGTAAGGAGCTAATCACCAAGGCCGTAGTGCTGGTGCATTTCGATGCAGCCAAGCCTGTCGTACTTACTGTAGATGCATCACGGTACGGTGTGTGAGCCGTCCAAGCGCACCGAGACAAGGATGGCCAGGAACGCCCTGTGTCGTTTGCTTCCCGCCGTCTTCATGCTGCAGAGCAACGCTACAGCCAGCTGGACAAGGAAGGACGGGCCCTTATGTTTGCCGTCGAGCGTTTTCACCAGTACCGGTGAGGCCGAAGGTTCGAGGCTCTCAACGGACAGCAAACCACTGCTGGCGCTCTTGGGGTCTGACAAGGCGGTCCCCGCGCAGCCATCTCCTCGAGTGGTCCGCTGGGCCTTGAGGCTTGCGGCTTACAGCTGCCAGTTGTTCTACCGTCTGGGAAATGACATTGGACTTGCTGATGCCCTGAGGCGGTTGCCCTTGCCGGAGGTGTCTGCTGCTATTCCAGAGCCAGCTGAGGCCTTGATGCTGGAGCGCGCGTACCCGGAGGTACTCTCCAGGGTTGCGGTATCGCAGGCGTACAGTCGAGAACCACTCATGTCCCAGGTGATGAAGGCAGTAACCCGGGTGGAGGAGTTGGTGCAGCAGTCCTACAGCCACAAGGCCGCAGAGCTGAGCCTGGAGCAGGGCTACCTACATTGGAGCTCCGGAGTCAGGATCCCACAAAATCTCCTTGTTTAGGATCCTGTAGTTGCTGCACGCGGGGCATCCAGGCGTGGAAAAGAGCAAGATGGTGGCCCGTTCCCACGTTTGGTGGCGTGGCTTGGACCAGGACATCTCTCGCGTGGTGCAGAGCTGCCAAGTCTGCCAGAAATATCAGCCGGCATCGCGTCAGGTGGCGATCACCCCTTGGCCACTCCCGCAGAGGCCCTGGTCCCGCCTTCATGTGAATTTCCAGGGCCCCTTCAAGACCACTACTTCCTGGTGGTGGTAGACGTGTTTTCAAAGCGGGTGGAGGTTCTTTCTGTCACTACTCGGTCAGCAGTCGCGCATACTGCAGCGCTGCGGCAGGTCTTCGCCGCAAAGGGCTTGCCGGTCGTCGTTGTCTCCGATTAGGGGCCTGCTTTCGCCATCACGGAGTATTTGGCCAGGCTGACCAAGAACAGAATCCGCCCAATGATGGTTCCACCGTACCACCCAGCTCTTAACGGCGCAGCCTAGCGGGTGGTGCAGACCATGATGGACAATCTTAAGAAGACCTAGGCTGGGGACTTCCGTACGCAGGTCGCTCGCATATTATTCCAGTACCGGACCACACCTCATGATGTCACCGGCCGTGCCTCCACTGAGCTCCTATTGGGCCGGATGGTAAAGATACCGTTGGACGTTTTGCATCGAGACCTCCGGTCCGCAGCGCTCATCAAGCAGCTAAAGCAGAAGCTGGCCGTTGACCGATGATGCCGTCCAGGGCCGTTGCCGGAGCCGGGAGCACCTTGGTCTGCCGGACAGATGGTCTTCATTGATGATCATACGCTGACCATACGCGAACATAGCTCTTCATCGCTGATCATACGTATGCAGGATGGAACCACGCGGCACCGTAATTCCGACCATATCAGGGCTCGGCGTGGGACCCGGCCAGCACCGTCAAGATCAACAGCAACACCGGTTGCTGCCAACGAGACGCCCATCACCTCGCAGGTGACAGGCGTCACCAGTTTCGCGCCACCTGTTGGACCAATGCCAAGTGCATCACCATCACTACCAGCCACTGCAAACCCTCAGGATGGAACGAGTACGGCTCAGGCAGCACCTGGCATTGCCACACCCAGCCCACCAACACCTGTGCCCAGGTGGAGCACTCGACATCGAAGGGCACGAGACCGCTTTTCGCCTGGTTAAGCCACCATCGGCCTGGCTGCGACTTCTGTTTTGCTTTTTTGTGTATGTGTTCAGTAACTGGGGGTTAGAGGTGTTACGAGCATGTGGCACCCTTTCTAGCGTAGCTTTGTTCGCCCACCAGGTTTGGCGGGCAACATTGGTCACGAGACTATAATCAACACCGACGAGCGCAGCTCTCGGTGAGTAGCTGTGACCGCTGTCATGCTGTTGGATCGTCCTTCCTCAACGCGGGTGCCTCGGCCCCCACCCTCGTTCGCGATGCCGGGGCAGATCATGACAGAGAACGCTATTTTGTATATGATATACGAGACAATGCGGAGCGACCTAGGTGGCCCCGCATTTCTGGCTCACTTTGCACGCTCCAAAACCTGGCTCACTTGCACGCTCCATACCCAAAAGAGCAGGAAACGCGCGTTCGTGTACCCGGAATTCGTTCTCTGGAAGGATACAAGCATGCATTCCACAAAAAGCCGGGTGGAAACTACGTTTAACTAATCGTCAGTTCTGATCATTGTTGAAATCCTCAATTCCGTCGTCGTGGGCTCAAAGCCCAGTACGATTATCTGGCATCGCGTTCGAAAATATTGCTTTATTGCGCAATGGTATTCCAAGATATATGCACTTGCACCAATCACTACCGCCAGCTTCTATACACTGTATTGATATGTCGGGCTCCGATGGAGCCATTGCAGAAGACGTAATTTGTTGGTGCTTGCAAATGTTTAGCCGTAACAAATGCACTTGGAATTTTCCAGTTTGTTGTCAGAAGCTTATTATTCCGTATGAAGCCTATGGGAAAAAGACAAATGGTGGGCATAGTGGAAAACCACCATCCAGTGTTATAAACGATCAAGGCAGTGGGTAGATCGGGGGTAGATTTTGGGTAGCGGACAAGATGGGTAGATGGTGGGTGCATGGTGGGCGAGTGGGTAAAAAGTCGGCGGTGTAAAGGTTGGTGGCAGCTACGAAAATGGTGGGCCTAACTCTCTTAAAATGATTCTCTTGCAATGTTCACGCACTTACATTTGATAGCGTATCTTGCTCGTTAAACAAGGGACGCTTGTAACTCCCAGCATTTGTCCAAATCAGTTATCAGGCGAAAAAAGCGTCATAATGCCACAATGGCACTAAGCAGCCAGCAGCCTGGCTCGGCGAATAAGTTTATTTACTTTTCTATATTTATTGGTGATGTGCTTACTCCCTTGCCTTGCCGGGTAGTCTCTGCAGAAAACCGTCGCAACTCCATCACGGTAGTTCCTCGGCCGTCTTAATTGAAACGACCACAAAGCGAGGTATTTATCCAAGCAACCAGAAAAATGTTTGAAAAGCATCATTAAAACACCGGAGCTTGAGAGGAATGATAAAAGCTTTGTTCAGGTAATCAACAAAATGATGTTCCCTACACTGCTTCTTTCACGCAATAAAATATGTATAGTGAGTCCTTGCTACCACTCATTAATTTTTTTTGCAGTCTACAGTAAAATGACACTTCTAGTCCATACACAGTTCAGGCGCTGCCTGCTGTTTCCTTGTGGTTATTCAGCTGAGATAATTACCTAACTTCGCGCAACACCCAGCAATTTAAACAAATCTCGTTAAAACCACAAACGGGGCTGTTCTGTCGGCAAATAATTTCCGCTCGCGAAATGATATCGCGATTCGCTTGCCCCTACGGAGCAAAAAAAAACGAAAGAAATGACATTAAAATGGCAAAACCACAGCACGTTGCCCTGCCGAATCAAATTCGCAGTAGGCGATGCCAGCAGCCCGCCTACGGAACGGCATACACAGCCAGTGAGTGTCCCTTCGCGCTGCAGTGACGACCGAAACTCTGTAGAAATGATGTTTAACTTGTCTTCAACACAGATGCAGAGGATTCTGCTTCATTACGTTATTCAAAGAGCAGAGACGAGGGATAAATACGTGTGTATGACGAGCGCCTTCCTAACGATTTCAGTGAATATTCACGGCGCGTAGTGCGTCCGTGTCACCGATATTAGCGATTTGTAAAGGCTCTATTATACTCCGACGTCCGACGCGAGCGCCCGCGAGGACGTTGTGTTCCGTCACGCCGAGCTGGCGACGCTACGCCAGGCGCAAATCGGTCTCCGCTACAGTCGAGCCGGCTCCAACGCGCCGGTGCGATCGCATCTAGAGGAGCGCATGCGCAGTAAAGCGAAGAACGCCCGCGCCACCTGTCAGGAACCGACGAAACAGCCCGCGAAGCAGGTTCCTGTACGTGCGAGTCTGGCGCATCTGGCGCGAAATGCAGCAGGCTCTATTCGGCGCCGAGCGACGCCCGAGCGCGCCAGCAGCCGTCGGCCGCGTCGGCGGTCAGCGGACGCCGGACTATAGAGGGCTGTTTTTTGCTGACGTAACGTCGCCGTGACGCGCGCGCTCGTTCGTCGACGTTACGCTGGAGTATATCAGAGCCTTAACAGTAGCGGCGATTAGGCTTTTCACAAACATCATGCGGGAGCAGCTTCAACGAAACTGGAACATTCGCTGTATTCACTATCCCTTGGCAATAACACATACACCAATAACAGTGCACAACGTGCGCAGAGTAGCACTGACAACCTTTGCCAAGGAAACATGCAGACGGCGTACGCCGGCGCTGGCTGAGCACGCCGTTTGTGCGCGTCCCTCGGTCTATAGGGAATGTGCTGAGTTCTCGAGGTGCACGAACTGTCAAGTCGATTCTTCATGCCACAGCGTGCGTTACCGAGAAAACTGTTCAGGTGCTCTTTACCGCTGATGCGCGGAAGCATTTGAAGACGGTGTACTCCAAGACTAATCACGTCTATCACTAACAATTGTACCTGTATAAAAACCCTCAAAGTGCCAAAGGTTCCTTAAGAAATGCTTCGCACTTAAAAAAAAGTGCACAGGAGCGACGACACCGTGGCTACAGCCTCGGCGCCTAAACAAAATTTGACTTGACATGTGAAGGGTTCCAGCAAGTTTCAAAAGCGAGCACAAGAAAAAAAGGAAACAGCCTTGTCCTACGCGTTTCCTTTTTTCTTCTTGTGCTCGCGTTCGAAGCTTGCTGGAACTCTTTACTTGTCTTAGTGTACCAACTTGCCCAGAGAGCGACACTGCTAATATTTTACTTCCGGAAGCGTCGGACATAACGTCATCACCGCCACTGCCACATGCCACTACAAACACCATAGTTTCCAGCATATTCAGTATTACTTCTACAATATCCACCATCTTTTCCAGCATCCATCATGATAGATTTTTTTTAAATATGGAAGTGCGTATTTAGGACGTGAAAATAGCCCCCCACACAACTTCTTCAAACACACTACAGAAAGAGTTCAAGAGAGAATTTCTTCAAACCTTAGTAAGCCAGTGCCTAAATTTGTGTAGAAAACGTATATCTGATGTGCATTTGAAGCTTCAAAGGGATCGATCTAAAATGTTGGCATTACTCCATCATTCATAAAAACATCTTAGGGGACAACTGTTGTGAACGAACTACGGTAACAGCGTGCAGAACAATGGCGCGCACCTCAATTAGCCTGTCGAGGTGTGTGCCTAAATTCACAAGTTCACTTTGACTGTCTGCTAGGTCTTGAATTATTTGGTTTTATTTGAGAAAAGCGAAGGCTTATCTTGATTTTTATGGTAACTTTGTTGCACTGCGAGAGTCCCAAGTTTCGTATGTTGAGTTAATGATGCGGTATGCACATTTGTGGGCCCTGCAGTGACAACTGCATGTTCCGAGCTAATATTCCGATTCGGAGAGCTCCATTGATGAAACCGTTGAAGAAGAACAGTCGGCAAGCAAAGGCTTCGAAGCTGATGATGGTGATGAACGTGATGGTTATCAACAAAGGTAATGATGATTATGAACGCCCTGAAGCAGAGCTGTCGGCAACAAAAGATCATTGAATGGTGATGATGACAGCACTGAACATTATGAATAACAACATTATGATCAGCAACGTGATAAATGTGTTGATGATGGCGATAATGAAAGATGCTGATGAACATGTTGAAGCAGAGCCACAGGCAAGTAAAGGCCCAAAATGATGCTGATGATGATGATGACTGCGCTTAACTTGATAGTTTAGGGATTTATTATGATAACCGGTGACAATGAAAATTATAACCGCGTTCAAACAGAGTCATCAACAAGAAAATTTCGAGTGTTCTATGAAGAGTGTTTGTGAACCTAGTCTACATGCCGTTCCCAGCGTCTACATATCTCGACAGTTGTTTCCTTCTAGAAATGAAGCTGCAATGTACTGGTATTTTCATTGTTTCCTTCTTCGTCTGTTTTGTTATTGCATATAGTTAAAAAACATCGTTGACCCTCCGTCATAGGAATCGGTATAACACGAAAGTGACACGTGTCTTCACAGGTATATTGTTGATTGCTTATTTTGTATTGATATAGGAGAGCTTGCACAATGTATGCTGGTGTCTGGAAGCTATAGCACCGCTTGACGTGGAGAAGCCCACGTTGACGCCTGGAGGCACAACTCCATCCCGACGACTAACGCCAAAGATAATGTATCAGCCCTTGTGGTAGGTGACGTAGTTTGTATAGACCTGGAGACAGCATATGGTGAATCCTGCGCAAAGATGGCATCAACAGGCTCATTATAAACAGTGGTACTCGATGCGCACTCATTCAAAGCGTCTTGGTTTAAGGAGAGAAATACCAGCGTGTGCGCTCCCCAGTAATAGAGTTCACCACACCAGTGCTTATGCAAAATACCACACAGCGCTTCAGGAGCGCGAGAGGAGAGTTTTTAGCTTGAGGCGCGAATGCGCGAAGGCGTTCCGCTTTCCTATGGTGTGTCTCGCGTTGCACCAAAGTACTCATTGAGCGCCATTCCCCCGTCAATTTCATGGCCTTTCTGTGGTGCTTATTGCAGTTGTTTAATAGTCGGTGCTATCGCACTCAAAGCAGTAGGCGGCAGTAGGCGGTTGGTGTGTGGCAGCTTCACTATTCTGGCCAGAAGGCATCACGCGCTAACACGGCGCAGAAGGCAAAGGACGTAACTCTATCATCACCGAACAGAATCACCGCTTAGGCCGCATGCGCCGATTGTAGAATTTCGGTCAATATTTCACCGAAAGCCTCCGCTGCACTAAAACTACCGAGAAGCTCGCTGTCGGCGCTCGTTACAGTCATAATGCTGTACTTTACTTCGCCGCTCACAGATTGCGACATCTTTCCCGCCAACCAGGAGCACTGTGAGAAGGAGACGTTGTGAGAGATAGAAGGCTTGTTCGTCAAGCTTCGTGACTTTGCTTCGGTTGCGCACTGGGTAGAGCGCCCGGCAACTGACGTCGCGGACCGGGAGGGTGTCAGTATGAATATCAGGTCATCTGAGTCAACGCAACATATTCTTCTGGTCTTTCTTTGTCATCCGTTCGTATGCATACTACCGACGTAGTAGTAGTAGTAGTAGTAGTAGTAGTAGTAGTGGTAGTAGTAGTAGTAGTAGTAGTAGTAGTAGTAGTAGTAGTATTCTTATTTTACTTCTTGCAATAGTATACAAGAAAAACAAGCAGCAAAAGACCACAAGCAAGAGGCGTTTCAAACGCCTGAAAAACGCCACTTCCGTGACGGCAATAAAGCCATTAACGGCTTGGTGGGCCCCGCCATCAAACGCTTTCTTGTAAGAACAAGCGGTGTCTGCGACGCGGCCTTTATTTGGTCATAGTTCACAGTTGCCATGTCCCTCACTCGATTCATAACAGTAATTTTCTAGAAAAGATAAGGAGTCTTATTTTATTGTATCACCGATGTATTTCGAAGTCCCTGATATTGTTCAGGTATAACCTAGAACTTCGCGAGCTTACGCGGCTCTCCATATCACTCTCCACGTACAATGTTTTGAGATTTATACCTTACGATATCACCGGCGAATGATAACTACAAGCATCGCGAGCTTACGCGACTCACCACGTACAATGTTACGAGTTTCATACACTACGATATCACCGGCGAATGATAAATACAAGCATCACGAGCTTACGCGATTCTCCGCGAACAATGTTACGAGTTTTATACACTACGATCATCACCGGCGAATGATAAATACAAGCATCGCGAGCTTATGCAACTCTCCACGTACAAAGTTACGAGTTTCATACACTACGATATCACCGGGGAATGATAAATACAAGCATCACGAGCTTACGCGATTCTCCGCGTACAATGTTACGGGTTTCATACACTACGATATTACAGGCGAATGATAAATACAAGTATCACGAGCTTACGCGATTCTCCGCGTACAATGTTACGAGTTTCATGCACTGCGATCATCACCGGCGAATGATAACAACAAGCATCACGAGCTTACGCGATTCTCCGCGTACAACGTTACGAGTTTCATACACTGCGATATCACCGGCGAATGATATATACAAGAATCGCGAGCTTACGCGACTCTCCACGTACAATGTTACGAGTTTCATACACTGCAATCATCACCGGCGAATGATAACTACAAGCATCGCGAGCTTACGCGACTCTCCACGTACAACGTTACGAGTTTCATACACTGCCGTATCACCGGCGAATGATAAATACAAGCATCACGAGCTTACGCGATTCTCCGCGTACAATGTTACAAGTTTCATACACTGCGATCCTCACCGGCGAATGATAACTACAACCATCGCGAGCTTACGCGACTCTGCACGTACAACGTTACGAGTTTCATACACTACAATATCACCGGGGAATGATAACTAAAAGCATCGCGAGCTTACGCGACTCTCCACATAGAATGTTACGAGTTTCATGCACTACGATATCACCGGCGAATGATAAATCCAAGCATCACGACCTTACGCGATTCTCCGCGTACAATGTTACGAGTTTCATGCACTGCGATATCACCGGCGAATGATAAATCCAAGCATCACGACCTTACGGGATTCTCCGCGTACAATGTTACGAGTTTCATGCACTGCGATCATCACCGGTGAATGATAACTACAAGCATCACGAGCTTACGCGACTCTCCACGTACAATGTTACGAGTTTCATGCACTGCGATTATCAGCGGCGAATGATAACTACAAGCATCGCGAGCTTACGCGACTCTCCACGTACAATGTTACGAGTTTCGTACACTACGATATCACCGGCGAATGATAAATGCAAGCGATATAGTGTGAATGTCAAGTGCAATGGTCAGACGATAACACCTCAATAACCAACATTGCTACAGAAAACCTCGCAAAACTCAAATATCTGAGCTGTGGGCCTTGATTGGGCGTGTAAATTACCCGGACTGTTTACCCGTGTATTTTCGCAAAATGATCGCGGCTCAAAAGAAAGAATCAGATTATCTTGTAACAGAGGGCTCGGTTTGTTCCCTGATGCACGAAGGATGCAATGTTTAGCGTTAATTTCTTGCCAACGCGTTAACAATCAGGCTAGCCGAGTAGAACACAAGGGGAGAGGGTGGCATGTCTGTGCTGCCAGTTTGTCGCCTGCTAAGCCTCCTTGAGGGGGTTCTCCTGGCATCCGCTTGGTGGTGTGACAGCGTACGGACATTGCGAAGAGTCGGGGACAATAAAATATAAGGCCCTTAAGCGATTAGGAACGCGAAGAACCTTGTGTATCTCCTTTCTTTTATTAGAAGTTGCCCTAGCATTCCTCCGTTATATGAATGTGTATATTAGCGGGCTTTTATAAGCCTTTACAAGCCTTTTAGTGCTGCATTTTTTAATGTAAAATAGCTTTTTGATATAGCATCGCAGTGTTTTCTCTATGTTATTTGCTGTGCTACACTGTTTCAGCAGTCCTGCTTATGAAAAAAAAAAGAGAAATATATATTCTGGCAGAGTTAGTCGAACACGTGGTGAACATTTATTTCGCCTATCTGTTTTACAACTATCAGTTCTTCCATTTGTTATTGCAGGTCTTATCAGCAGTCTTTGATTATACTATGTTTAGGAGTATCACTGCGGTTACACGCCTTCGACCTTCAGTAAGGTGTGAATATGGGCTAGCTCGTTGGGCTGCGTTATGCTTAGTGCTGTAACTAAATGCCTTAGACAGTAAGTTCATGCGCCTTCAACGTCGTTTTAGGTTTCTTTCGATAATAAATTCATGTCGTGGCGCCTGAAATATCTATATAAAAAATGTTCTCATTTTCAGATCGTCCAAACGGCTCCGTGACAGAGAAACAATATACCAATAAACATTTATTCCACACTTCATGGCTACAAACTCTCGGCAATAAATATTTTGAAAGGTTCATTGTGTCCTTTTTCCGCAAAGTTAATATACACTAGTGCAGTAACTGACGTCCGGACAGTGGATAAGGCAGTAAGAAGAGAACTGTTTATTTCTAACGTTCTTGAAGTATATGAAGCGGCGCCCGTATCTGCGGTCAGGGTGGCCGACACGAAAACGGCGCATGCTTCACTGCTCCGCCGCTACGTCACCGCATGACGTCTCTTAATCACATCCCTTGTCACGAGTCATCGAACCCATAACGGCGATCTGCACGTAGCACACGTGTAGAGCGCCTCAAAAGCAGTGGTTCGCCAGGCGAAGGCTCAGGCACCAAACTTGAGGGTTCGGGTAGAGCAAACGAGGCAGCCGTACCACCTGCTGCAGTCACAGGTGTTGGGTCCCGAACCTTTCACACATAGTACCAATTCCGTCGATGTGCACTTCCATCTGACGTCTGGACCTCGTACATAACTTGACCCAGGCGCCGCCGCACGCACACCCACAACCACTTTGGACCTGGGCGAAAATTCCTCAAGTACAGAGAATCACCGCACTGAATACTTCGTGTTGGTAACCACCGAATGCATTCCACGTTCATCGTGTAGAGATGCATTCTTGCCAGGCTTGACCTCAGGTTCCTTCCCAACATGAGCTCTGCAGGGCCTTGCCGGTCTCCGAGGGGTGTGTGGAATGCTGCTTGAACAAAAACCAAGAGACATTAGAGTTCCCCGGCTCTGCTTCTTAAGTGCACATTTCAACTCACGAACCATGCGTTCTGCTCTACCATTGCCTGACAAGTGGTAAGCGCCAGTACACATGTCTTGAATGCCATTTAGCTTGAGGAACGACTGCATTTCTCGACTCGTAAATACCGCACCGTTGTCGGACACGATTAAGTCCGGCATGCCCAACTTTTGCAAACATTTACCTAGTCGTTCGATCACGACAGACGCGCACGTCGACGTCATTATTTCCACCTCCGCCCAGTTTGTGAAAGCGCCAACTACCACCAGGAACATGGCTCCGTCAATAGGCCCAGCAGAGTCGAAATGTCTTCAGTATTAAGTTCTTCAATCTGCGCGTACATCCGAGGCCACAGAGACGTCAGACTATGGAGTTTTGTTAGAGGCGTGGCACCACCTGTCAGAGCAGTATTCGGCAGTACAAAGACCGATTCCCTCGCACAGTGTGCTGTGGGATCAGGTGCAACTAGCGATGCGAAACAACGATTTAGCTTATTATTTCGTGTATTTGCGCATTTAGCACTCAGAAAGAGAGCTGTGAATTTCTCTCCGCTAGTCCGACGCGCCACCGAACGACCACGAGGTGCTTGCTGGATCACTCGCCAGGACGACGGTTGAAACAACAGCAGAGGAGACCGCTCCGCACGCTATGAAGAAACGCCGTAGTCGACGCTACTGTTGAGTTGTGAATTGCCACGGACGTAAAGGACTGAATGACAACGTTCAGTTTTACTGATTTCTGTAGTTGTACGAAGCATGAAGGCGAGGGCGCTAGATACGCGCTGTTGCGAGCGTGTTGGGTAAGCGAAGTACCCGCGTTCTCCACAGCCGGTCGCATGAGAAAGTGTGAGAATTTATGTCTGCTGTTGTTTTGCCTAGCCCTGACGGAGTACTGTGGTAACCGCTACTATGAAGCTCAGTAGAGGCTATGACCGCGCTGCGTGCCGTGTAACACGGAGTGAGCAGCTGCTAGAGACACACTGAAGACGCGTGATACGCACACCGCGACATCCTATATTCTAAGTTGGTAGTCACCACACAGCATCGCGCACGTACGATTTGAAGGCTCAGGTTACCGGTTCTAACTAGCTAACACGTGTTTCATACAAGTAAATCGTAAAATGTTGGCCGTGACCACCTTCACGTTTGTTTTGCCGGTGGCCTCCGCTATTGCCGTAGCGATCTCGGTCAGGGTTGCCAAGACAAGCTTCGTACTACTGATCGTAAGATACAACGGTAAGTAAATTGATCGCGTATATACTTCATCGCTTTGCCATTACGTATATACCGGAATTTAACGCCTTTAGGCGCTACAGAACGTACGTCAGAGGGCTTGGCTCTAACTCGATGTCGTGCGATGCTCGCTTGTTTTGCGAGTTGCAGTGCGCCGAAATAAATTAAACTTCTTTTGCATTGTACCCGCTGTTTGCTTTGATGAGTTTCCTACATTTTTGAAGCGTGCATTGGCGGAAGAAGTTTTCAGTCTCTTGATTTTGAGCAAACCGCGCCTCGACACCAAGGAAAGAGGGGGAATTCGCTATCCAGTTAGCGTCAGGGCTGCGATCAGGGCGCTGGTGGCGGTGTTTTTTGCGGCGCCGTTTGAGTTGAGTCAGACGTCCAGTGTTGCGGAATAGGCGTCTCCATTCTATTCCATTCCATTCCAATTCCATTCCGGGGAATTAGAACTTGCCGCAATTCCATTCCTTCCAATTCCTCGGAATGAAAAAAAAAACTTAGCCCATTCCCACTCCGGGAAAGGCCGGACAGTTCAATTCCATTCCTGTCAGGCACGTAGCCAGGAATTTTTTTCGGGGGGCGGGGGGGGGGGGTGCAAGACCTAATTGTATCAGCGTTTTACCCGACAAGTATACGCCCCTCCCGACAAACGCCTAACAGGAGAGGAGGCAATAAATTGGAGAAAAATTCAAACTGGGGTTTATCCCCACTTAAAGAGATTACACACCATGTTCCCTACGTGCTATCGAAGTTCCTGCCCCTGGTGCGGAGGAAGCCCTACACTCTACCACATACCTGGGGCTGCTCTAAACACCCCCCACACCTGACACACACAGGCACGATACCAACACACACGTTGGAGCAGTGGGAGGCGCGACTGTCCAGCTCAGACCTGGCCGATCAGCAAGCGCTGATCGACCAGGTTGAACGGGCGGCCAAGGACAGTGGGGCCCTCGACTAGGGTTCCCCCCAAAAGAATTTTTTATTGTAAATAAAGTTTATCTCTCTCTCTCTCTCCGAAAGAAAGTCTTTCCATGGCAAAAGTTTAAACAAAGTTGCCCGGGTATATAGAAGGCCGGACGAATATCGGGGCGGGGGGGGGGGGGTGGGGGGGCGGGCCCCCCTCTTGCCTACGTGCGTGATTCCTGTCATTCATCAACGTAGGAAACGCATCTTCATGGTTTTATCGAGTTAAGAATGAACGCCCCATAAACCTGATGTAATCAAATGCAATAAGAACTGAAAAAGTACGTGGCCGTGCTTACGTGGGCTCTCCTGCTTCGCCTGGCTTCCCAAACCAATGCTTTAAAAAGTTTATTCTCTCTCTCTCTCTGTACGGAGGGGGAGGGCACACAGTTCATCGTGTATGACTGTGTGCTGCTCTCACGCACAGGCCTTCGCCGATATAGTTTCGGGCAAAGGCGCCCCTGTGCCTAGACAGGGGGGACAGTATTGCAAAAAGGTGGGGAGGGGGGGGGGGGGCATGAGGTGAGACGGCGCGCAAGCTGGTATACGAAAGCTTCAGTGAACAACAGGCATCGTGCCAGCGTCAATACGCATCACAACTTGGAGAAGCGCTTTTTTGAATATGCGTCCGAAAAAAAGTGAAGGGTAGGGAGGCCGCAGGCGGCTGGGGTGCCGCTGAGGAACAAAAAATCACAATGTCTTGGGGGAGGGAGGGGGCTATGCAGCCGCCGTAGTTCCGCACGACGTATACCAACGGCATAAAACCGCGGTTTCGCGCGAAGAATAGAGACGAAGTTCGGAGAAACACAGTCTATATAAGTTATCATGGCGGTGAGGCTATCTTCGTATCCTCGGAACTGCGTTTTCATAGGCGACTTGATTTGGCACTCAACGTGGCGAACTGCGAATCTTTTGGGGTTGAATTTCATGATTTTTGGGGCGAAGCTCCTGAAGGCGGCACCCGTTCGGCCCTCGTAGTAGTGCGTAACCAGTCGTAACGCTAGTACCAGATCTTTACCTCCAAGGTGGTGCCGGTGGGAGATTTTAAATGCGAAGCATTTCTTAGCGAACCTCTGGCACTTTGAGCGTTTCTATCTACGTATCTATCTATCTATCTATCTATCTATCTAGCCGCCTACGTCTAGGTGCTCTCATGATGGCCTCCTTAACTTGGTGTAGACCAAAATTTGCATGGGAGGGTAAGAGGATTTGACCAATATGATTGCCGGGTCGTGACATGAATAACTTTAAAATCTTGTCGCGTACGTCGTGAAACCCTTTCCACCAGGCACGTGTGGCACATACCCGTTTACCACGGGCCGCAGTGTACGGGTATGCGCCACAGGTGATTGACAGTTTATATCTACCCAGGAACGGCGAGAACAGACAATGGTAACTTAAATGCTAGAGCGTTAAGGAAAACCAACATCGGCAGCGTTGACTCAACGAATGGAAAGAATGAAAATTAGGATCCCAGCAGGAATCGAACCCAAGCATTCTGCGTGGCAGTCAGGTATTCTACCACTGAGCCACGCCAGGTCTATAAACTGGTTTGGAAGAACAGCCTACACAGCGTAATATCGGTGCAACGTCAATTGTGGTTGTGGTACTGGCTATCTAATTTTACAAGAAAGCAATAAACACTACATGATACTGCTACGATGTGTACTCCTACGATACAGGCGTCATATGAGATTAGCGTCTGTAGTTTCAGTGTTGGCTCCGCTTTTATAGCAGTCTAATAAATATTCGTTGGTATTCCTATGATTCAGCAAGCTATATTGAAGCATTGCTCGACCCCGGAGGAATACATTAACGAAAGTTACATATGATATCCACATCACCGCACCGTAAAGTGCACTTCGTCCAGCAGAACGACGCAGTGTCCTCTTCATTTCTTACAAGGCTTGGCGATGGCCTCATGCTGACCGAGGATGATGCCAGATTGATTGACAGCCGCTTTGTAGACTAGGCTACGTAGGCCACATACGTCCAGGTAGTCTACGAATACGACAAACACCATCCACTGATGTTGGTCTATGTAGCACTATCCAGGCCTACCAGCCTCGACGGCGTATACCTCACCAACGCGAAGGGTGGCTTCAGGTTCCGACATGTCGCCGGCTCTGTCGACAGACAATTTGTCGACGAAATGACCGAGGCATCCACGAACTCCAACAGCTCTACTATACGACATACTTCACTACACATGGACCCCTCCTCACCACGATCACGACAGGGTCCTATAAGAAGTCATGACCAGCTGCTGGTGCTCACTGATCACGGTGATGATGCCCTTCTTCAATAACTGCCAAGAACTTCTTGCACATATGCACTGGGTTCGTGAAACGTGCATGCGTTCTCGGGACACGTATAAGCACTACATATCAGCTTACCGCTTCTGGTGTTGGTAATACCCACGTTGCCATTGGCAGCGTTACCCAACCGTAAACAACTGGTTATGTAACACATATGCGGCTCTTCAACATATATATGTGGACGTATAAAATTTATACAAATCTATAGCGTCATTTTGTAACGTGTTGCTCAGTAAAAAAAGTTACGCCACCGTCACGTACCCGCCGCATGCTTCGCATAACATCGACTCCCACGGTACGTGGGATCTGCCGAATTTTTTTCCTGTGCGTTGTTGAACAATAAAAAATTCGCAGCGTGCGCGTTAACTAAAAGCCGAATTCTTCTCTCTCTCATTCCCCATTAGCAGCCATTGGCATGTTCCAGTCGGAAATGTTAGTAGAAGTAGAAGCGTAAGTGTTAGCTAAAAGCCGACTTCTTCTGTGTCTCATTCCCATTAGCAGCCATTGTTTACCTCCAAGGTAGTGCCTGGTGAGATTTCTCCTGTGCGCGATTAAACAATAAAAATTTTGTTCAAAACGCCGTTGATTGATGAAATAAACCAACGAAAGACGCTAGATGTTTTCTAAAAGCAAAACGAAAGAACGCCAGATGTTTCTAAAGCAAAACGAAAAGACGCCAGCTGCTTAACGAAAGACGCGAGATGTTTTCTAAAGCAATGGTTTTCTAAACAATGAAAATTCACAGCGTACATGTAAAATTAAAGTGAGCTGCAAGTCGTCATAACTCATCGAACCTTTAGTACAAACGCGCCCGATCTCACGTCGGTGATGATGTATTCGGCAGAATTCACGGAAGATTCACGGTTTACCGATGAACCTCCGCAGCTTCGCCCACTCATCATCATTCACTCCGTGGATATGCTGTGATTTTTTTTTTTCACAGGACAAAAAAAAATCAAATAGTTGGTTGCATCTATCGTTTACCGTCATCATGTGGAAGTGCTTATTGCTCGGCCCTTGGTAATTTGCTGCATGAATTATCGTTAGAGCAGAAAAATGTCATTATCATGGGGGATATAAATATTAACCTCTTAGATACATCCAACACACTGTTTATTGATTACATTAACTGTCTGAATTACTTTGGGTATGAAAACCTAGTCACACTTCCAACTCGATGTCCCGCAAATAAACAAGGTACACTTACTGACAATGTTTTATCAAATCTTCTTACTAACCCTGACTGCGGCGTTGTCGAAGCTTCTGTTACCGATCACTATCCAATATGTCTTCGTTTAAGTTATACTCCTTGCGCTACTGTCACAGGCCTTACCAGAAAGAAGTTCAATTCAACAAAGTTCATTGAGTTAATACCCGCTACAGACTGGAACTCAGTCATCGCATGCGATAACCCTGACACTGCCTATAATAAATTTTCAAAGATAATTTCCAATGCCCTTGCAGATTCCACCGTAATAATGAATTGTAAAATACCGTTCACAGCTCGTCGTCACCCATGGCTATCTAGCAGTTTGCTTGATTGTTTGAGGAAAAAAGATAACCTTTACCGAATGTCACAAACGGGCGCACATAAAGCGCGCGTGCGGCCGCTTTCAAATGGCTGCGCGACAGAACGGCGCGAGACGCGAACGACGAAAAAACAAGCATCAAAAGACGCCGGCGCGCCGCATCCTCCTCACCCACTCGAGCCAGACGCAGACAACGCGATCAAACGCCCGGCAAAACCTGGATGTTTCTAGAAGGAAGGGGGGACGCATCACCGAGCGGCGCCTCCGCGAGTAGAACCGGCGAGAGAACTCTCGAACTATCCTTAGCCTTGGCTGTACTGCACGCCGAAGAACCTTCCCGACGCTTCTAGAAGCCGGGGGAGAAGGGATAAAAGCGTGCAAACGACGAGGCAGTCAGTCGAGAAGGTAGTCGAGACAGGAGTCGAGACAGTAGTGAAGGAATGAGCGAGTCAGTCGGCCCGGTGATGGTGAAGTTATGCTAAGTGTGGCTCCGTTAGCCAAAGAAGACGTGTTTATGATGGTGTGCGGTCAGTCGATCGTCGATCTGGAAGAATCCGATGACGACACCGTGTGAGCCGCGACAAGTCACGACGACGGTTGAGCTACGACGATCAACGCTGGAGCTGGCGTGAGTGTTTCCTTGAAGAGAAGCATTTGATTACCGTCCAAAGTTTGTGGACTGGATACGCCATTGTATATTCATGACTTTGACTGTCCTTGAATAGTTATAATGCATGTGATTGCATTTGTAGCGTGTGATCTGTTTGTTTAGCTCCCGTTGTGTAAACACCATCTGAGTTATATTGTAAAGTTGTGACTGGTACCAGCCGAGTGTACATGTGTCTGTATTATTTGTATTGCCTTAACTGAGAATATATTTCGTTTTCGTTTGTGTTATCGACTCTCGGCTCTGACTCGGTCTTTGGACCACAACCGGCGTTCGCTGGCGCACCAAAGGGTCAATTCTAAATTGTCCGCGCTTTCGTGGTGCGTTTTTGGAGGGCCGTGACGCCAGCCCTTAGAATCCTCCCGGCGATTGCCAACCGATTAACGGGATCAGTGACACAGAAAAACAAAAAAAAACAACCGTTCAACACTGCGCTTCATGATAGGTTTAAAAAATATTCTAATCTTTTCGTAAAACTACTCAAACATGCCAAAACACAGTACTATGAAAACAAAATTAATTTTGCTGGTAATGATTTAAAAAACCGGTGGAAAGTTTTAAACTCTTTTTTGGGGTAGATCCAACTAGAATAGCGAAATAACAATGATAAAATCGGGAGATCTTCTTCTCGAGAATCCCTTAGATATTGCTAACACTTTTATTAACTTCTTTTGCATAGACAAGGAATGGGACGACAATCCTCTGACCCAGTTTTACCCACGCATGCCTCACAGCTTTTTCCTTCACCCCGTGACACCTGAAGAAATAGTCATTATCACTTCCAGTCTATAAAATACAGGGCCCGGTCTTGATAATTTCTGTCCCTCTCTCATAAAATTGATAGCAGGTTTTATATATCTGAAACATTTTGTCAGATAGTAAACCTTATTTTTACTACGGACATTTTGCCGAGTTCCTTGAAGAAGGCCAAAATAATCCCTGTTTTCAAGAAGGGAGATAAGCGTCACACATCTAACTATCTGCCTATAGCTGTACTTTCATTCTTTAATAAAGTTGTCGAAAAAATATTAGTAACACGCTTGTCTTCTTATCCGTCAAAATTTAATGTCCTATCATCAAATAAATTTGGATTCAGGGAGGGATACTCAACTGATTTAGCATTATTTATTTGACAGATAGGATCCGGCAGGCACTTGATGCAGGGAATTTGACTGGGGCGCTCTTTATTGATCTATCTAAAGCATTCGATTCACTTTTTCACAACATACTTTTTGCTTAATTAGAATCCATTGGAATAACAGGCCCGGCACTGAAATTACTACGTAACTACTTAAAAGATAGAGAGTACATTGTGTCTATATCTACCACTTACACCCTAAAACAAGTAACAATGGGATACCGCAGGGATCAATATTAAGACCTCTCTTATTTTTTATACAATAATGATATTTCACAATGCCTAAAATCGTGTGACTGTATTCTTTACGCTGAGTACACTACTATTTTCTGCTCAGACACCAACATTGATTCATTAATCTGTAAGCTTAACCATGACGTGGACAACAAGCTTACCTGGTGCTGACTAAATAAACAACGGATTAATGTTATAAAATCTAAGTTCGTCATCTTCTCTTCTAAGCAAAAGCTTTATTCAGGATCTCCATCGTTAATCTTTGCTTCAGACGCAGTTTATCCTACTGACAATGTCATGGTTCTCGGTATCACATTAGATAAGCACCTAAGATTTGATGAGCACGTTTTATTGTTAACAAAAAAGAGAGCTTATGGCATTGGAATATTATTTAAAGTTCGCAATTTTTTCAATACAAAAACAATAATCTCCCTTTATTACGCTTTCATTCATACGTATATTAATTATTGCATATCGTCATGTGGAAGCACGTATCCAGTCTATTCATCGCCTTGGCAACACACTCAAAATCAGGCTATTCGCATCATGACACATAGCAGCTACACATCAGAAGCATCGCCGTTGCTCACATCTAACGGTATTCTGTCGGTGGGAAATCTGCATAAATACTCCCTCGCAATACTAGTCCACAAATGTATGAACGGAAAGCTCCCGTTCCCCATAATCACCAAAAGCCAGTATCCTTATTCTTTGTCCACCCGTTTCGCTTCCAGCAGTAGCTACTTATTACCGAAACGCAAAACTAATTATGGTAAGTTCACTACTAACTTCTCCGCCACACAACTCTGGAAGTCATTACCATGCCATGTTAAGAATCTTTCTCATTTCCGCGCATTTAAATTTACCCTCGGAATTATCTGCAATAAGCATAGTCATTTCATCATCCCCGCTTTATTTGGCAATCTTTAAATAATCCAACCATGTTACTGTGTTAATACTTCTTTTATTTGAGTGTTTACTTTGTGTACATATTTAGCTGCATTAAACATACTTTTGTTTACTCATTTCTTATGGGAGGTCCCCTGTAGAGGTGTGCACGGGCTCCGGGTAGCCCGAAAGCCCGCGGTCCGGGTAGCCCGGGTAGCTCCGGGTAGCCCGAAAGCCCGGCCCGCGGGCCGGGCTCGGGCGGGCCGACGTACTTTCACCTCGGGCCCGGGCCGGGCTCGGGCTACTTGGAGCTTTATCGGGCCGGGCTCGGGCCCGGCGCAAAGCCCGACTCAAGCCCGAAATATAGAGAATGAGCGGGAATTGTTTTCCAGCACGCACACAGCGCCTTTTCCGCGACAGCCCTTTACCGCTTCTCCTTTCCATTCGCCACTTTAAACAAAAGGGGAGCAGGTAAAGCACTGCCTCTGTTTCACTCCGACAAACAGAGAAGTAGCACCACCTGAGCTAGTGACGGCGCCACGCGACTGTTCCGCGTTAGATTTAAGGCCAAATCCCATATGAGTGAAAATGCACGCGACAGCGACGAGCGACCCGACGTAGATCGCCTCCGTGCAAGCTGACGCTTGCATTGGCATACCCCATACACGTGACGGCTTTGGCGAGCGAACTCCATTGTTGCTGGCATGAGGTCGTCTACTTGTATAGCAAAAGTGCCGCGAACAGTCTCTATTAGAGACTGTTCGTCGTGTGTCGTTTGATCATATTCGATATGCTCAATAAAATGCCAAATTACCGGAAAACGATGTTTTTTTTTCGCAGCGAACCTTCATAAAGCCGGGCCGGGCCGGGCCCGGGATTGTGTTTTCGTACGTCGCGCCGGGCCGGGCGGGCTCGCAGCCCTTTGCCGTCGGGCTCGGGCGGGCCTTCGAAAAATTCAGCGGGCGCGGGCCGGGCTCGGGCTCGGAAATACGGCCCGTGCACAGCTCTAGTCCCCTGTACAGTCTATTGACTTTGGGACCTCCATCTGTATCTGTGCAATCCCCAATTGTAACTAACATTATTATGTGCAAATAAAGAACTCTCTCTGAACTCTCAGAACAGACTTGGAGTAGGCGCGTTGCTTATAAATGTACCGTGCTTGTAATCAGCCACGCCATTTTAAAAATACTGCCTTATTGTTAAATTCGAGGCTCTTACTTACTAATGTTTGATGTTTGAAAAACAGCGCGTAGACGAAAACGTGCTCTACTTTCGGAAAAAGACGTCATTTCATTCGAATTCCATTCCGTGCAAAAGGCGCTTAATTCCATTCCCATTCCATTCCTCCAAGCGCTGTCGCCATTCCATTCCCATTCCTTTCCGGGGCATCGAAAATGTGGAATGATTCAGGAGTCATTCCAATTCCGGTGTGGCAACTACACAACACTGCTGACGTCTATACAGAGCCTTCATGGCCGCTACGCCTGGATGATCTGCGTGCAGCAGGACGAGCACGCTCTTTCGCAAGGCCCCCGGGACCACCACGCAATTTCCCCAGACCAGGCAATTTCTGTATACAGACAGCTCATGCTGTCTTACCTTGTTCTGGCCATAATCTTCAGGCAGCCGCTCATTCGGTCAGCGGTCAACGAATTATTTATTTATTTATTTATTTATTTATTTATTTTTTATGCAAGATACTTTTAAGGCACTACAGGAAGGAGTGGGGAAAACGATAGTTACAAGTGCGGTTTAAAAAGAAGTTACAGGCAGGGCTGGGCAAAGATAATTTGAAATTGTATCGCGATACGATACAAGATACTCGGGCAAGACGTATTTGAGATACATATACAAGATACTTCGGGAATTACTGTATCTGATACGATACTTCCCAATTGTATCTTAAAATACTTCGATACGTTAGCGATATAATAGCAAATTTGCTATTCTAGATCTATATAATGAAGCAGCAAAGGCCTATATACAAAAGTGTCTACTTGAAACAAACTATGTTTAAGTTTAATGAAATATCTGTTTGTTTACCAAAGTTTGATCTTTCTTGCTCAAATCATGCTAGTTTCATTTCGAAACAACTTATCGCGATTTGTTTGGGTGATAACTAGTCAGTGGTTTTTGCTTCACACTTTTCTAACTGATGGGTGTCGCTGCTCTACTTGGCGAGCAGCTAGCGGGTTGCCATCTAATTGCAAGAGCGCCATTAAGAAGCCTTCGCACGATGGCGTGAATACCGCTGTGCAGTCTGACCTTGTCCGTAAGCGTATTACCGTTTTCGTAATTCCGCATCACCCGACAGGTGTAGAGCACCAACAATGCTGGTAGCAATATTTTTTTGACACATCGTGTGAAGACGATAACTGCAGAGTGAACGTTGACGGCATAGAACTGCATTGACGACATTCTGCGCTGACGAAAACTCCATTGACGACATTCATTGACGACATAGAACTGCAATGATTTTTTTATATTCTTCTTATCGGCTGGCGTAAAGTGTTCGTTACACACATATTCACTAACTTACAATCTTTTACCATTTTCTATCCAAGAGAACTTGTCTCAGAGAACTTTCCTCTCCGAGAGAACAATACGTCTCAGAGGTATTGTAGCGGCACAAAGCGTCGCAGAATATCACTGCTATTTACACTATCGCCTCTTAAAGCTCTGTTTACGTGCTGATTTGTAACAGTAAAAGATAAACTTTACAGTGACCTAAAAAATTAGACAGATCTCACGTAGGTACCATGGGAATCGTTTCTATGCGAAGCATGCGCGTGAAAGTGACTGTGGCGTAATTTGTCACATTAAGAAAAACGAAACGGAATGACGCTAGCGAAATATGCAAATGGTATATACACACAGATATGTTGAAGAGTGGCACATTTGTTACATAACCAGCTGTTTACAGTTGCGGAACGATGCCAACAGCAACATGGATGTTACCAACACTAGACACGGGAAGCTGACATGTATTCCTTATATTCTTCAATATTGGATAGCAGGGATTCGAACAGGATAAACAAGGAACACAGCTGCACAGGACAGGCGCTACGCGCAACTAAGCTTCTTCAGAAAAAATTCTCTAAATATAGACACAGCCTAGTTGCACGCGCAGGCGCCCTGCACGTACGTTACAGTCAGTTACAGTTGTCACAGTTGCGTTTCAGTTATGCTTATAATTGTCGCTTATGACAGACAACGCACGCACGTTTCACCAACTCGTGTGCATGTGTAGAAGGGGTTTTGGACAGTTCTTGAACAAGGTCATCACCGTGCTCAGTGAGCACCAGCAGCAGGACAGGGCTTGTCATTGAATCTGTTCGTGATCGCGGCTACGAAGGGTCTAAGTGTAGTGAAGTACAAGGTATAGTAGAGGTGGTGGAAATCATGGATGCCTCTTACGAAGAAATGATCTATGATGCCTCCTGTCCGGGACCTGGCAACGAGGTCTTGTGATGCCCTTTTGACATCCAAGCCGTCTTTCATTCAGTGTAAAAACACGCGTTGTTGGCTTTTGATTAGGGGTGTGCGAATCTCAAATTTTTCGGATGCGAATCGAATACAAATATCCACCTTCGAATATCGAATCGAATATCGAATATCAAAGGAAGAATGCCTCCACAGTAACAATATTTAGTTAACACGTAGCTATTTGAAAAAATAAAAAACATTAACAGCCTGACTGGGAACACAACATACACTGCTATCTCCAGAACACAATCTCCAGGCTAGCACAATGCACATCACAACACAAGCAAATATCACGGCACAATGAAAGTAATCACTAGATGTTATCATGAAGAAATATGAGTTGATCCACATGATCAGGCAGCAGGCGCTCCCTTCTAACAGAGACACCCCCCCTGCCACTGAAAAGGCACACTCGCTTGCAACAGAAGTGGCTGGTATAGGGAGGTACATGGGGCAAAGCTTTGCCAGACTGAGGTATCTGAAGGTGCCTACAGTCCGCCACCAGTCACATGGCTCACTGTTTTTCTTCAGAAATGGTCCCGCATAGTGAACGAGTGGTAGTGCGGCACGTTACGGCCGCATAATATTGAAAATGTACGGTTACATGATCGCCAACAGCGCTGCACGTCGGAGATGCACCAGCAATAAATCATACGTATTGGGGCGCTCGTCGCAGGCAGATATCATGCCTCCGTGTACTTACGATGTGTATCGCTCCTCTCGGCAACGTTTTTAGCTATACGAACGCAGCAGAAATGTGGAAATCGAGTTATCTTATACATGATAGTCGAATCGCATATTCGAATTTTTCGAATATTCGAAGTCATCGAATATTCGCAACTTTTCGAATACACGATTTTCGAATCGAATACGAATATTTCGAACGTAATATTCGACGAATATTCGAAACTTTCGAATATTCGCACACCCCTAGTTTTGATAAATCAATGTTCAAGTACCGGCAATGATGAGGGGCATGATCCCCTAGGCAGAGTTATTGTAGGAAGCACTGACCCCGACTTTTGCGAAGTCCACGTGGTCCACTTTGCGGACCACGTGAACTAGTGGATGGTAGTCGAGCGTCTTTCAGGGCTGTTTTGTCTTCAGCTCCCTCAATTTCATTGTGTCCGCCGCGCTGGTGTAGCGGTTACGATGCTCGGTTGATGAGCCGAAGGGCGCGGGTTCGATTCCGGCCGCTGTGGTTGCATTTCGATGGAGGCGAAATGACAAAAGCCCGTGTGCTGTGCGATTTCCGTACACGTTAAAGAACACTGGTTAAGCGCTGGTTAAAATTTGTGATCACATTCATCGCGTGTCAATGTAGTTCGCGGTTACTGTGTTGATTGAGCCTCTGTATCACCTGTGGCACATACCCGCATAACATGAACTCTGGTATTCGGGTATGTGCCACACGTGACTGAGAGAAAGGGTTTCATGAAGTACGCGACTGGTATCTTGCGTATTCATGTCATGACCAGTGAATCATGTTGTTGATACGTTGATCCCCTGCTATGCCAATTTTGGTATATTACAACCGATGGAGACGACCAGGAGAGCGCCCAGACGTAGGCGGCTAGATAGATAGATAGATAGATAGATAGATAGATAGATAGATAGATAGATAGATAGATAGAAACGGCCAGAGTGCCTGAGGTTCGCAAACAAATGCTTCGCATTTAAAAAAGGAAAATGAATATATCTATGTCAAATAGCAGGGCGGTTCCGTATTAAACAGTCACAGTGAATAAGTATACAACATGTTTCACATATGTAAAGTCAAATATTAAAAAAAAACGAGTAGCTGACCGCGACTGAATGAAACCAACGGCATATGGTTTACCGCCATGCACTCTAAGAAAAAAGAGAGTCAAAAGAGGGTCATGGAACCGTGACTCTCTTCGGGTGTCCACCTCACCCCTTTTGGAAGGTACAGGCAGAGAAAAAGAGTTCGCAGTTCGGAAGGAGTCACTGGACGCTCCTGAAGCGCGTTTCGATTGGCTTCCGTCATGAAAGAGCCACCGTATACGCCATACATATCGCGCGCTTGCCCTTTGGCGCCGTTGTGGCGCGTTGCTCGCCAACGGAGACGGGGTTGGCGCCGGGGTGACGCGCCGCTTCTGCCTTCTCTCTCAGTGGTCTCAGTCTCCTCGTCTATGCTGTTGGAATGCGTTGCGTTGGTTGCGCGGGTTGCGTGTCTTAAGTTTCATCAGTTTCATGTTCATGCGCGTTTTCGGTGGTGTTGACGCCGGCACCGCGCACGAAGTGACGCTTGCAGGGCGGAATATTCATGGAGCTGCGGATACGGACAACGGGCGCCAGTTAACGGTGAGTGTACTGCTTTCGTAGGCACTAATTATACAGCTTTAGCTGGGCGTCTGCAGCAGCTCTGCGGAAGTTATCTGCCAGCCATTTCCAACAGCAGCCCGTGTCCGCGGGGCTGTTGCGGATGCCCAACTAAAGCTGTCAGTTAACGAGTTGCCACCGTTATGCGCGTTGCTGTACAAGCTCCCATAAAGTGAGCGATGCAAACAATTATCAAGGGTCATTTCTTGCTGATCGCACGTTGTGTCTGCACTACTGAAGGTGCAAGATGTCGTTTTGAGATGCACTTTAGTCTACTTCATAATAACATTTCCATCGACCTCGAGTGTGCATCGACCTCGAACGTGAAAAAAAAACGTCTGTGTGCAGAACGCTCAGACGCACTATATATCATGGTTTTTGTTGGCTTAAAGACGGTAGGTTGAGGTGCAGATATAGTACGGTGGCTTCCAGAACGTATGCGGTAGTCATTCAAGTTGGACACGCCTCGCCGGTAAGGCGAAAATGCTAGACTTTCGACGGCACCCGTTGTTGCGGCCGTCGCCGTGCACTTTTTTCCTTCGTTTCTGTTTGCTGTTTTCATGATTTGCCAACATCTGCGATGACGCTATAACGGAATCAAGTGAGTGTACGTGATTTTGGGAGTTATGTGTGCTAATTCTAGCATATGACATGTCTGATCTCGACGTAGACGGCGTCCGCACGCGCTGGGTGTCGTTAGGGCCCTCGTACTGGCATGTGTTTATCTGAGTATGGGGTACGTTTGTAAAACATGCGGTCAGTAACCGCTCACGGCGTGCCCCTGACTGCCGGAGGATGTGTTTGGGTGTCGGGGTAAGGCGGCGCAAAACCGTGTTTATTCTGAAACCAAATTTTGAAGCGATTTCTCAGAAAATAAGTGTTTTCATTCGTGTATAGCCAGTGCCTATTGCGAGACGAGGTTCCCGCTGCCTTTTACGTCAAAATTTGTTTTCGTTCCTTCATTGTGTCTATGTGAACTACTTATTTTGTAGGTTTTGCAAACCAGTACTGAAATTTCATTTTGTCATCATAATATCACGTTCTGCTTTTCAGATACCGTTTTTCATGGTGCTCACGCTGAACAGGAGCGACAACCTAGCAAGCCACAGGTCTGAGACCTCCAGCCGTCAACACTTTTTGATTTATTCTTAATCATAAGGAATAAAGATTGAAACATGATGCCCATTTCTGCAGTTTATTTTGCACTATATGACACTATGCACATCAGTCACACATTTTAGTTGGCTATACTCAGAAAAGCATGTAAATAAGAAATACCCAAACTTCCTAATTGGAAATCAAATACCATCTTTTCGCGCTTTCTATATAACTTTGCTGGAAAATATGTGTTGTTTTGACGAGTTTTACTAAAATAATGCTAAAACTGAACTATTCTCTTTTTGCAGTCGCTGGGCAGAACGGCAAGTATTATTGGACATGTTTAAAATGAATACTCCACTATTTTAAACAGTAGTCGCGCAAAAGTAGAGCAAGGGTCAAATGAGTAGCTTAAATTACTCGTAGAGTCGCTTGACGCTTCGGTGTGGGTCACTTGACCCCTGTAGGAGTGTTACCGGCAAGAGTCGTCTGACTCCCTATAAGTGGTAACGTTATCCTTCGGATGAGAGTCTTTCCACTCTTCCTAGAGGGTCAGGGGACTCTCCTAGAGCGAGCCGACCCTGACCCACCAAGAGAGTCACCGTGACTATTTAAAGAGAGTCCTATACGTGGCAAGTCAGAACTCTCCGAAAAGAGTCACGCATACTCTTTTTTTTCTTAGAGTGTGGGGTGCTCGTTATGGTATTTTTATATTTCGTTTAATTGGTTAACTAACTTATGTCAAACATGCATCATTCTTAATATTCGCTTTAGGGCCAAGTGCGCTTCGGCACGTCGTAGAGCGCATTTAAAACGACCGATTCAAATTTTGGGGGCAACCTACCTGCTGCGTGGTGAATATTTTCCGGCTTTTAAAGAAAGCCCGCGAAATATGAAATAAACCACGTAACTGCGCTCATGCGTTACCGTACTGCAGCGCTCTCAGACGTGCTTCGAGCGAAACGACCGGCACGCGCACCGTCAACCTATCGCTTCTCTGATGGCGTTTACTTGCCGTGTGCGGCCGTCAGAAATGTTGACGCACTATGGATGCAATGCCGAGAGCAGCGGCCGCTCATTTAGCCACGGTTCACGCGCCGGTTGTTTCGCTCAAAGCACGTTTGAGAGCGCTGCAGTACGGTAGCGCACAAGGGCAGTAACGTGGTCATATTTCTCAGGTTTTCCTTATTTAAACGCCGGTAAAAATCACTACGCAGAATGTACGTTTTCAAAAAAATTGAAACGCTCGTTATGGAATACCCTGTACAACGTAACCAAGCGCACTTGGCACTAACGTGAATACCAGAAATGTTACAAAAATTAATAATTCATCTCAGTTAATTAACGAATTAGGCGCAATATAAAAATACCCTAACGAGAGCCACATGATGGTAAACCATGTCGTTGGTATTATTCAGTTGAGGTTCACCCCTTCTTTGTAAATATTTGGTTCCCACCCTCTATAAACACGATACGGGCGGCACCCTTGAAAGCTATGAAAATAAAGCATGATGGAACATCAACTTGCATGTAGGCATGTGCGCCGGACCCAAGATCACCGGCGGCGGCGCCGGTGTTCCCACCTCCGCCGGCGGCGCGTGAATGGGGCGGGGATCATCGGACCGGAGGCGGCGCGGCGCAGGGGAAGGGGGGGAGGGGGGGGGAGGGCGAAGCAGTGAATGCGATAAGTACACGCCGTAATGTTACATGAACGAAGGCTAGAAGCTAACTTTTAAAGACGATAGTCTTTCTTGGGGAACTTAAACGCAGAAATTTTGGTCTGTCTTTCTGTCTGTCTGTCTTTCTGTTTGTCGGCACGTCCCTCGATTCAGCCAATCGGCCAAAGTTGAACCACTTGCCCAAGGGCCAGCCGTCTTGAACTGGTACAGCTGTTCATACTTGTGAACTTTGTCGATCAAAAAGTAAATATCATGCATATCTGAGGTGCAACATCCCTAGGTAAGTATTAGGTGGCGTGTTCCTTTAATAGAAAATGCATACATACGTAATTTTAAGGACCCTAGTTTCTTAAGCTGCGCTGAAAATGCATAAGAATGGAAGCTTGAGCGAGTTGGTACGCGTTCATCTTTGTTGAAACAGCGCTCACTAGACGACGACGAATTAAAAGAAGGCACAGGACAGGCGCTGCCTGTCCTGTGCCTTCTTTTACTTCGTCGTCGTCTAGTGAGCGCTGTTCCAACAAAGCTGTAAATGCGACTGCGCTGAAATTTGCCTTCCTCCGTGCCCTTCGCACGAGCTCATTGTTGTGTTTCGGTTTCGGTTCTGTATTGCACTGTACGGATGCCATGGGTTGGTGTTGAAAAACTTTTGAGAAGGCCAAGAAGGTGAAAAAAATATTTAAAAAATGAAAAAGCAGCGTTGTGGGCGGCCTTCAGGCTGCCGGTTGTGGGCGCCGCTCTGGCGTTCCTGTTTTACTCAGGCGACGTGTAAATAAAAGAGTGTGTGGAGAGTACTCATTGAGTGCGGACGTTTCTCTGCTTCAGCGCTTCGCGCCAAACCGCGTTTTCGGGCTGGCTGGCGTCCCCGCCGGTCGCGTTGGTCACCGCCGGTCTTCGCCTGCTGCTGCGCCGGGACTACCAGCACGCAACACAGCACTCATGTTTCCCGACGTATTGCCAGATGGCGTCCATATCTCACACAGCGCCTCTTCTATCGTCTTTACACGACATTTGCAGCGAAGCACGCAGATACGCGGCCAATTTTTTGTTCCGATCTCACTTAACTCTACAAAACGCTGGTGTATGGCAATACGGTCGCTCCCGGGAGAGAAGCAGTTTTCGGTCAGTTTGTCGTATCAGTGGTCCGAGCACGAATCAGTGAAATCACAGCGCTCACAGCGCGTAGAAGTTATACGAGCGGTTTGCTGGGGGATGTCTGCCGAAATAGCGCGCGTGCCAGCGCTCTCGAGCGCGCCCTTATAGCTAAAGTTCACAGTTGCTGCTCGAGTTACGCAGTCCCTCTCCCCAGGCATCCCTTCCTCCTCTTTCGCCCAGCAAATGACGGGTGGGGCGTTTTCTTCTACTTGAGAAGCAATCGACGGCAGGCCTCGCACGCGGGTTGATGTTATTCCGTGTGACGGAGATAGCCAGCTTGTTTCATCTCTGCTTTAGCCAACTTCCTTGCCAACGCTCGCGAGCTTTTACTCGCGGGAGAATATACATTGCGCGGACTGCTCTTATCGATTTAAAGTTTATACGGAACATGACGGCGACGGTGAAAACCTGTCCTGAGTGTCCATACAATTCCTAATGCAATAAAATATACAAAAAACCCTCGAAGCGGGCTCACCTTTTCGTGCAAAGCTGCATCGTCTCCCCTGTAAAGAGTGTGTCTGTTGGAAAAATCATATAATCCGGCGCCTTTTCCATTGGTTTCGTTCTCGCCTTCAATACCCGTTCCTACAAGGGACATCTCTTCGCCACTTATTTCTTCATAAAGCCCGCGTACAATCTCATTACTAAGCGTTGAACCTATCATGATTTCGCGCTTGTCGGCTGCAATCTGTTATCTCTGCATGCGCGGTCGCAAACGCACAAAATGGAGCGAAATCAGTTAATCGCGCATGATAGTCGTGCGAGAGAAGAAAGGGCGGGTGGGCGGCTACATAGCAAAGCAGTATGGGAGACAATTCACAACTATTATTTCTCGTATATAGACCAATCGAGAATATGTACCCTGATGATGTCACGTGAATCACTGTTCTGGCATCATAAAGTCCACCAAAAGACAAAAATGCCAAGAGAGAATAACGCGGTCGTTGTTTTTCTTTTTTTAAGTATTTTCAGAGGCTGTTAGGGGCCCTTCATGAAAGCAGGGCGTGCAAACACGGACACAGGAGAGTAGTCAAGACACCAGAAACGCCGCTAACAACTGAAACATCAAACAGCGGCGGAACCGAAAGTAGACACAAATATTTATCTGCGCATTTCCACGTTAGAAGCCATACCTATAAATCAAGTGCGAGTAGTGGTCTACGTGAGAGATAGCGGTTCACTCTCTCGACTTTTCTCTTATGTCCGTGTTTCCACGTCATGTCTTCTTAACATGAATACCTACCAACTAGCTCAGTTATACTCTAAGTTTGCAATTCTCTTTACTTCTGTATTTATTTATCACTTTACTCGAGTAAGAATGAAAGGAAAAAGTGTACTAACGCACCGAGATATATATATATTGCTTATCTGTTTTATTTATTTATGCACAGTGTACTATAGGTCCAAGACTCCAAGAATATGTTATCCAGCGAGTTGGGTCCTCACCCTTTAAGGCTGGAGGACGCGGCAGCGTTAAGGTCAGGCAATACTCGTGACATTTCTGGAGAAGAGCAAGAATCCACAACTTCTGGGGAGGTATTCACGATGAGTTAATCCAAAGGAGATGTCCACAGTCCATATCGGCAGAGCGCATTCAGCGATTCGAAAAAGCGGTGAGCCGGGACGTCACCTAGCTCTTGACCACGTCGCCGCACCGAACCCGCCAGCACATTCCTAGCCTAAGAAGAGAGTAAACGTAATGAGAGTAAACTTTTCAAGTCTGAATTTGCATATGAATGTGTCCCAGATGTGTGAGAACGATGCATGAAATGCGTACCGACCTTACAGCTGCGTTAGACGAGCGGCCGCATTAAACCTGAATTGTTGGCTAACACGATCAAAAGACGTGCACCAAAAATTGGATCTCTAAGGGCTGTGTTCGCTGCACTAAAACGCATTCTGTTCCTATCATTTGTGTCGAGAGGTTTTGAGAGCTTCGTGATGGCGCTGCAGAACAAGAACTGGAAAAAGGTGGCGCGCTTCTCGCCGAGCTCTCGCTATTCAGCGGCCGCTGAGGTGGATAGTTCATTACATGGACACATCGAGAAGAGCTACTCCGGCGAAGTGCTGTATTTTATTTCCAGATTCCTCATTCGAATTAAAAGAAAAGACTAACGGCGGCGCGCCGCAATTATTGCGCGGCGGCGGCGTGATCACTCTTGGGACTTCTGCGCGAGCGGCGTGACCAAAAACAGGCGGCGGCGGCGGCGGCGGCGGCGCGGCGCGGCGGCGCACACCTCTACTTGCATGTTAAGGTCAGACAGTGAAAAAAATCAGTTCCTAGGGAAAAAAAATAAAAGCGCAAAAAGGCTCGTGGGGTCACTCATGAAAAAAAGGGGTACTTGGTATTATGTTTCTCAAGTCCCCATGCTAATATCTAAGATTATTTCTCAGCATTTCCAATATTATAATACAAACTCAATTTCGCTATTTTACTAAATCGTAAACAGGCTTTTTGTTAATATATACTCTTGGTATGCTGAGATTATTTTATCTTTGTCCTCAACGTCACCTTGACATAACAGTAAACTGACACGGAATGTAGATATGTAAATAGCAAAAATGATGCCGAAATGCAGAGACAAAATAGGAATAAAGAGGAGAAGGAATTAGGGACACAAAAAAAAACACATATTACAGTAAGCAGACGGGAAAATAGTATACATAGGCCTAGATAATGTATGGGATGCAAACGAAGGACAGCAATGAGCGCAGTTGTGCTAACAATCAAATTATCATTAAAATAACTTCTTGAATAGTTTAGCAGAGAGAACAAAGATGAAGTACGCCAAAATAGCTTCTCGTACGTAAATGCTTGTTCTATTGCATCTAGCTTCGGCACCAATGGCGCGATGGTTGTCAAAATCTCATTTGCATATAAGTGAATGTCATCTTGTACAAGTCAAGATTACATCCACGAGATCCCTGAAATCGGTGATGTGTGAAAGCCGCGAGACACAAAGCAATTGCTTTCTTGCATCCTTGAGACGTTGCAACGAAGCACCATGCAAGAGAAACTTCGACAACGACACTACAGGGGCATGAGTATTTGAGCGAAATACGGCGCACGCACTCGAGTACGCAGCACAGTATAGTGGCTACTAGCAAGTGTCATGGCACCGACTCTACTGAAAACAAAAAAACATCACTGAGAAAACAAAAGGTCGGCTGAGCGTACACACTCGCGCACTTGTTTTTGTCGACGTGGCTCGAGCGCCATCACGTGACTCTGCTTTACCAATGGGGACTCGTAGGCATAATCACCTGTGCTCGCTGGAGCACGCTGGCCGAAAAAAAAGAAGTTGCACTGTCGTTAGTTTTATTCGGGTGGCTTAGTGGCAATAGTATCAGCTTGAGAAGCGGAGTCCAGGCGACGTGTATTGTTTCGCACGGTGGTGTTTCTATAGCAGTACCCTGTATCTTTAGATACTCGATACATTATTGATTGTATCAGAAATACAGATACAGCTACTCGTTTTGCGAGATGTATCGCGATACAGATACAAGATACAAAAGTGTATCTAAGATAGTATCTAAGATACATGTATCTTCGATACTGCCCAGCACTGGTGACAGGGCATCTTGGTACGGCGAGCTTGAAATCTTTTTCGCCCATTATGCAGGCGATGCATTGCACAAGCTCGTGCGACAGGATCGTAGGCCCACCTTATAGCGATGATCGGTCCTCGGTGATATGAAACTAGGTGGATGAAATAGGCGTCCGTCAAATAGCTATTATAATGATGGATATTGTGAAAAAGCTTAAGGCGGACAATTTGCGGCGCAACGAATGGTCAGGCAAGTTTAGGGTGTTTTTCTTGGATGTGACACTGGAATGACGTGAATAATTAAGATAAGATGAAACGCGCTGCACAATTTTGAATGGCTTCGAGAGTTTGAATGAGAATGGCATGAGTTGTATACCATATGGCGCATGCGTACTCTAATTTTCATCTTACGAATGATTTCTCACCATCGAGAGCCGGAGGTCTTGCGAAGTGCACGATGCAATAACCAGGGCGGTGACTGGTGTCTACTCTACGGCTTCGAGGCTTAACACATAACTTGTAACCTCGGCGTCTTAATAAAATCCCGAAGCCGGCAGCCTGTTGAGACAGTCCGCGTTAGCGTGGTCCTGAGTTTTTCGGTGCTCGAGTAGATACTTATACATCGACAGCATTACACGCCAACGCAGCATGCGAGGCAATAACATTTCGGGAATTTGCTTTTTCCTCCGGAATATTCCTAGAAGTAGTTTATGGGCTCTGAAAATGACAAATGTGCGCCCGGCTAAGTATTGGTAAAAATGTCTAACACCAAACGCAAAGCCTAACGCTTCTCGGGTAATTTGAGCATAGTTCCGTCAGCCTTCGTTGCAGTTTGAGCGGCGCTTAACATTTACATAAATGTAAAAATTTCCACCCATGTGCGTGTTGGGAACTCGCCCTCATGAAGCTTTAGGTTTAGAGAAAGCTTCATAAAGATGAACACCTCCGCAAGAGAAATCAGTACAAGACAGATGGAGGATTGGTAGTGGAAAAGCAGGAAGAACAGCCGAAAACAATCTTCCACGAAATGAAGGGTTCTTATGAACAATGCGGTAAGGTAATCTACCAGTTTATTAGTTCTTTTTTAAGGAAAGAAATCTGACTAAGGAAGGAAACGCATTAGCCAATTCAATAATTGAGCTTGGCCACAAGCATGTCACTGCTTCGCTTTAAAGGGAACACCCATAGCATCCATCCATCTACAGATGTGAAACCGTGTCATGCAAGATAACTTATACAAAGTTATTGCTTATAGCAATTAGTGCAAAATATTTCAGGAGAGCATCTAACTGGGCTGGTTAGTGCGTGATTAAGACGGGAACGAAGTGCGCTGGACACGGGACGGAAAAAACAAGACGAGGGCGACAGCACCCTCGTCTATTGGTCTTTCTTCGTCCCGTGTCCAGCGCTGTTTGTTCCCGTTTTATTGCAAAATATTCCTTTCTTTAATCTGAAGGTGGCAGTGTTTCATGCGTAAAATAGTTTACTAATTTGCATTTTTTTGCAGTTGACATTGCAAAATGCTGAAGTTCTCATGTTAACATTTATCAGGAGAAAGACCAATTCTTTCGTATGGACTACCCACAGTTCATTGTCTAAAGTTCATTGCCTTTGTATTTTGTGCTGTTCCCTTATCATTTTCCTTAAGACGGTTGTATAGTTGTTCTTGCTTTGTCTTGTGTTTTGTATATGTTATGCTCCTGTTTTTGCTTAGCAAGATCATTTTATGTGTAACTTATCATTGTAGACCACTTTGCAATACTGCTTACTGGAGTCACCATTATTTTAAAGTAATAAATAAATAAGTAAATAGATATCCACTTTGTCATAAAACTACGATGAAACAAAATCAACAGAAACGCTGCACCCAAACTGTAACAGATTCGGTAAAAATAGCTTTTTGACCCATATTGCAGCTTAACTTTTGGTATGTAGCACTCCAAGCAGAAATATCGCCAAGACATTATTGTGTGGTATACTTTGCTGGTAATTTATATTTTATGTAAAAAATATACTGCTTGGTTGTAAGCAAGAAAAAAATTACTGAAGTGAATAATCGCTAGCCCGCACAAAGTCTCGTTCCTTAACCTTCGCTGCACAGCACATTGACGCATGATTCACGCGGGTGCCCCTGTGCTCATAAGTGCAAGTACAAACGTTGCAGATTTAAGCAATACTTTGTCTGACATACCATGCAAGAACAGTGATGTGCTGTGCAGTGAAGGCAAAGCTCCAAGAAACTTCACACATCCTTGTTATTTTTCATTTGAAAATTGTTTTTTTTGCTTGAAGATATTATTACACCTTAAAAATTTGTATAAATATTCGCAAGCGCAAAGCACACTATGATGTGTAGGCGATATTTTTGCTTGGAATGCTACACTGTGAAAGAGAACCCGCAATATGGATTCAAACGCTACTTCTTTCAAGTGCAAATTTTGAAGACATTTCCGCTTCTTTTTGCTAGCAGCATTTTCAACCCTTGGTAAATGCACTTAACTCATACTGTGAATATATTTCACATGTAACCTTCAGTGTTTTTTACAATGTACTTAAAATGCTGCATTTTGCAATGTTTCCTCACGACTGCAAATTGCATAAATTGAAATGAAAATAAGTTCGACTATCATAGTCATGAAAGATTGGTGACTATGTTAAACAAACAAATGCTCTGTAGTAGTAGCTCGAAGCAATAATCATGTGTCAATAATTTGTCTGACACAGCTTCATGTCTGCGTGCAAAGTTTCAAACGTCTTTGCTGCATCATGAAATTCTTTCCCCGAAAATAGCGCTTGAACGACAACTTTCCACATTTAAACATAACACCACTTTTTCACAATATTGGAAATGGTCAAGAAACGACCTGGCACACTGGCATGAAATGACTCAAATAGGTACTAAAATAAAGGAATGCGCACTGTGAGACACTAAACAGAACCACTAATCTGCTTGTATTGCTAAGTTACTTCAAAACCCTGCTCTGAATAACTGCCCACAAGAAGTTCATTGTGAAAAAATTACCATTTGAATCATTGTAGCAGAGAGTCCATCATACGCTCGAAGGTGGCTGGGGCGTTGCATAGACCGAACGGCATAACCTTGAAGTGGTACAGGCCATCGGGAGTTACAAACGCAGTCTTTTCTTGGTCTTTCTCATCCATCGCAATCTGCCAGTAGCCAGAGCATAGGTCTATTGAAGAAACGTAGTAGCGTGCGCCGTGTAGGCAATCAAGAGCGTCGTCAATTCGCGGCAAAGAGTAAATGTCCTTTCTTTTAATTCGATTGAGATGGCAGTAAGCAACGCAGAAGCGCCACGTGTCGTCTTTCTTTTTAACCGGCAAGACGGGTGACGCCCAAGGGCTCGATTAGGGTTCAATAGTGCCTCTGGCTAGCACCTTGTTCACTTCATTTTTAATGACCTTACGCTCTGCGGCAGACACCCGATATAGTCGGCGGTGAATGGGAACAGAATCACCGGTGTTTATGCGGAGCTTAACTAGAGAAGTCTGGCCTAGAGGTCGATTATCGACGTGGAAGGTGTCACGTAAGAAGCCAAAAGGCGGCTTAGAGCGGCTGGTTGCTCAGGTTCGAGGTCCGGGGCGATCATGCGACGTAATGTCATGTCGAGGCATGTGGTATCCGGCGGGCCACAAGGAACATCTCGAGCACACGTCGGCAGTAAAAATGGGGACATGGTCATCTGATAAGGATCGGAGCGTGGCGACTGAGATGCCTTGAGGTAGCACTTGCTTCGTGAAGCCGAAATTTACAACAGGGAACTATATCCGGTTAGTGGCTACGGTGACAACGCAGTGATGTCGCGCGCCAGAAGGACGTCAGCAATAGGACTGACGACGTTGTCCCCGTCAAGCACCGGTGAAGACGTTGCCATATAAGAACACAATATTAAAGCAATAATAAAACACAGCTGCATGTCCATCTCACTGGTGGATGCGCACAACTCTACGCCAATAGGCATGCACTTTAGATTGACTTCACAAGCCGGATATCCGGTAATCTTGCCGTTGGAGAACACTACCAAGTGTATGAGCTCGACTACCACATAAGCTAACGTGGATGCTTGGGTGTGTAGGTACGACATAGCGAAAACAAAGCAGTGCAGAAGACTGAGCACACGAGCACAGCACCTGTTTGTGTCTTCCGTTTTCCTGTGCTCCGTCTATTGCAGTTTTTTACACTAATGCGTTGATTGCGGAAGCAATTTGCTGTCTTGATTTGGTGATCTACGTGGAACTTTTCGGGCCTTGTACCAGACTAAAGTGCACCGCTGTGCAATGCAGCTGTGAATGCAACAGGGTGTAACATTAGGGTGTAACAATATTGCACTACAAATCAAAGAATACAAAGCATCGATAATAATATTCAGCCAAAATAAAAGGCTTCAGCAAAAAGTTTAAGACTCATAGTCACAGTTTCATGCTCATCCACAGCTTCTACGGCAGCCCCAAGATTTCGGTGCGTGACTTGCTTCGTCTTCACAACAGAACGATGACGCTAGAAACAATTCCCCAATGTCATCCTGAAAAGTCATCGAGAGTTCAAGCAACCAAAGCATTGTTACAAGTTCCTAAGGACAACTGGCTTGCACGAGCGGCTGTAGACTCTTAATGATGCCGCATACCGCACAAGACTGCCGTTCTGCGCTGTGAAGTTATGTGTGTTCGTGTGTGTGTGTTCGCCTCTCTTTCTCTCTTTCTTTACTCTTCATTCAATCTTCCCCATCCCTACCCCCTGTGCAGGGTAGCATACCGGTTATGCCAAACTGGTTGACATCTCTGTCTTCCCTCTCTCTCGTTTTCCTTCATTTTCCTTCCGCCTTTGGGTAAGTTTGTGTAGAATGTCTGCCACGAAAACAGAAACAGCAGGGACAAGTTCACTTTTTCTAGCATGCCTCACGCAACCCAAATTAACTTTTCTCGCCACATGAGGTAGCTGTTTAGACAGCATCCAAACAGCCGCTGCTTTGTCTATGTATAGCTCATAATCCATTAGTAGCATCCAACATGACACTTGCTCATTGTGAAAGCATGAGACAATAACCTGAGACGAGCATAAGCAAACAGGAAGCGGCTGTAGTTCGCCATTATATCGTTTTCTAATCCCGCCCGATGCATTGATCGCCTAAATGTAATTTACACTGCTATTTTGGTGTTCACCCTAAACTAACTTTCTAAATAACTCAGTAGATAACCTATTTCTCTTACGCACTATATGAATACTTGTTAAAAAGATGGGGTATGCAAAGATGGACACAAGAGAGAGTCCAGACACCTCAAACGCCGGGATCGTTAACCGGAGGCTCATCGCCTAATCTATCTTAACATTGTCGAAAGCGTAAATGCACGCCAAGTTTCAATAAATGAACAGTTTTGTACAAGCCCATGAATGAAAAAACTTATCCAATGGTCGAGGTCTGGCATATCGATAATGGCAGTGCACATGGGAACCAACCGTCGATTAACTAGTATAAAGAAGAAATCAAATGCTTGAGCAGTTATTTCTCACGTAGACTACTGCGCGTCCCAAACTGATAGGTATCGCCTCTTGCCTGGGCATACGCAGATAAGTTTTTGTGTCTACATTATTTCGTGCCACTGTCCACCTTTTCAGTTGGCGTTACTGGTGTCTTGACTTCCATATTGTGCCCATGTTTGCATGCCCTGCCTTTTTAACATGAATACCTGCCAACTAGCTAAGCTGTCTGTTATACTAAATATGTATACAATCTATAAATACCACTCTGTTCACTTGCTGATGAAAAAATAAAAATGGGGTTCTGTATGTGAACGTGAATTTCAAAGCACACAAGCCTCCAGGACTTCCGCCTCCATCGATGGTGCAACCACTGCACTAAGGATCGAACCCGCACAGTTGAGATCAGCAGCTGACCATTTTAACCACTGTATCACGGTGGGCGAAATTCACTTGGTGATTTAGGTTAAAGTTAAGGATTATGGAAAAAGCTGTAGTTGGAAGAAATACATGCAAATAAGCAAGGAGCTACCGACATTATGCAGTTTAGATACCTCTGTAACCCAAAGGTCTGGTGGTCAGGGCATGCACCTAAGGAACTCCTGTTCAGCGTCTCTTTTCGAACCAAAGCATAGCAGAATCGATGTTCCTGTGTACATATTGCTCTGAAAATCAGGTAAATAGCTGAAAAAAAACACTAGAAGACAGAAAAAGACAATTATTTGTATGATATTAAACACCTCAAGATGGAAATACACCAAACAGCTTGGATTGTGAAATGCATTGATTGAAAGGATATCAGTTAGACAAAGCAGCATAGCGACGAACTTCCATGTAGCTGCCACAGGGAAAAAAGAAGGTGGCTCTGTAGCCATGAAAAATTCATAATAGCACTTATGGAATATGCCAGGAAGTTTTGTATGACAAATGTATAATTTATCACTCACAGAAGCTGAAATGCTATTTTAGAAATGAACATTGCAAAAAACAAAGCAAGAAAGCCGCGTGACGTGTGAATTTACCCTTGATAATTCAAAGCTAACGGGCCACTAAACAACCCTGGAGTCTAACATTTGTGACAACTGCACGCTTGTGCAATGTGAACATGTTGGCACAAGAATTTTTTGATTAAGTGGTGTAATATTGAAGCCACAGGGGATAAAAGAAACATTCCAGCTGGTTTCAGTTTCTTGCTCAGCCTCACCATCATGAAGAGGGGCTTCCTCGATGCACCACTGTGCCAGAGTGGTGCGGCGAGGAACCACAGTTCGAAGCACTGGCGAGATGAACAAATTCGCAACACTTGTGACAACCACAGAGCCTATACTTCATCAGCGCAGAGCCAAAATACCATTTCATATTGCAGATGACTACTATTCGACAGTCAGGGTTACTTAACGTTGCTCATAGGCAACATTATACCACTTCGCTAGCAAGGAGGACTGGTCAGGCGCTCAAGAGGAGGCGCGGTTATTGTTTTTAGAAGTGGAGTGTCTGTGATGTTCGCACAATGTGATTGCTGCGGGCGTCTGTACGAATTAGCGAGCTTGTTTGGGAGGTGTAAAAAGGAGGTCAGAGCCTGCTGACTGACCATTTAAGAGAATGTAAACACACAGTGCAAGGAAGTACACTTGTAGACATATCACTATAAGCTACAAAAAACAAGCAAGTGACATGCTCATTCCATGCAGCATAGGGATGTCTCACACCTTTGCAAAAACTTTACTATGGTGGTTGCATATTTGTGTAGGCCAGAAGCAGCAGGCATGTGGCTTCTATGAATTTGACCCGTTCGTTGAAGGGAAACTGCTGCTCATATCCTTGTAGCACTGCTTTTTGAAGATGCTTCCTTCGATAACAAAATGAGCACAACACAATTATGGTCTGCAAGCATCCACAGATGAATATAAATTCCTGCACTTGCTCATTAAATTCAGCTCTAGGCTAAACACTGCTACAGCAGCATTCTCCACATTACAGGGCATCATACTGCTTTCTGTGGCCTTTCCCTGGAACGTAGCACTAGTAAACCTTCGGTTGGGGAGGGTGCAATCGTAAAGCATGTATGCAAAGTAACAATATGAAAAAACACTATGGTATAATTTCACATGACATATTGGCCTCGAGGAGTTACGGAGTCGCCCTCTATCGGACGCGCCTCGATTGCGTGCTAGGCAGGATACCGCCGGCGCGCTCCCCATAGGTTTTGCTGTCGGCGCTCTACAAAAACACCTCGCGGAAGCCCTCCAGGGCATTTCTGTAAGTACTTTCGAAATGAGATGTGTTCTTTACTGTCAAGATAATCATTTTCGACGAACTGAAAGCACAAGATAGTCTACAGTCGCTGTCTCTTTGCAGAAAACCGAGCACCCGCTTCACGCTGTCACCGCGTTGGAGACCCCTGAACCGGCTTCTTGCGTGAAAGGTAGTCACTCGCTGAGTGCAAACTATGTGAAATATATCGTTAGAGTAGACTGCCTGTATAACCAAACGAAGCATAACAGAAAGAAGCCTCAAGCCAGCGATCGCACGGGTTCGCGACGACTGATGGTGCCTCTGCATGTATGAGCGTCTGCATGTATGTTCGTACTGATGGTTTCGCTTTTGCTACGAGCGCGTTTTGGCACCGCGCTGTGAACTTCAGGCCGCAAAATATGAGTTTGTGAGTAAACAAACAACTACTGTTGCGCGGACGCTATCAGAGCAGTTCAAAAAACAATTTCCTTACAACTGCGGCTTCGGTGCGCATGGCAACTTTGTGATCTGCCGTCCCGACGATTCAGTGTTTTTTTTTTTCTTTTTCGGTCTAAATTCGGGTATGTTTCAATGTCATTTGACAAGTTGTCTCGCACTGCGTATTGATCGGTCTTCTCAGCGGGCAAATGCCGCTGCTTCTGTTTCTTTATTCAGCGCATTCGTTTCGTTTGGTGCTCACACAAAACGTTAGCAAGTGCGACGCCAGTGAACTTGCTGCTCTCTGTCATCAACAAATTCATAGACCAAAGCTTCACCACTTCGAGATTGCTGGTGGAAGAAGAACCAGTCTACGAGACCGAGCATATGTAGCAGCATGCGACGCCTAGAAAAAGGAAGAAAATACAGTAATGTTTGCCGGACTTGTTCTGCAAACGTCGGCTATGAACTAGGACCCACATGAACTTGAAATAGCGGTGAATAAAATAGAAGTTATTGCAGCAACCAGCAGCCGCAATACAGGATAGTAATTATTTGGCGTGTACCCCAGCAATTTTGGCAGCAGTGTCGTGTCTAACACCAACAGGGTGGCATCTTTTCCACGTAAATAAATAAGGCTCCAAGAAAATACATGGGGTTGGCCGGTGGGCCGATCACGGAGGCAATGCAAAATTTATGTAGCTTATGAAGCAGTGCATGCCTCATCAAATGGGAAGGTTGCCCGTCGGCGTCCCGCGTCGGTGGCGTCAACACGAGTGATGCAAAAAATAATCGTCACGTGATGATGTCACCATATGACGTCACCATGACGTCACAGATCGCCAAAATATGTAGCGTCATTATGACGTCACATAATGTGACGTCACATGATGACGTATTCACACGTCATGGTCGCTTTGCATTGCCTCCGTGATCGGTCACGGAGGCCGTGCAAAACCGTGTTAGGTGCAGAACGCTTTTGGAGGGGGGCGCGGGAGAATCAGTACATCGACTGACAAGAAGAAGAAGATGGCTTTCGCCTTCTAGTCATCTTTAACGAATGCATAAGGGACCCTGTGCGTTTTCTTTAACGTGTTTAAACAATGACTTGCGCATCTGCAGCCGATTTTGTGGACGCTGAGCACGGGACCGACGATCAAGAGGTCGCATTGGAGGGTTCTGAGATGGCATCGCACGTGGTAAAAGGTAGCGCTTTTACCATCCTGTGGCAGATAAGCATCATTTGCCGGCGGGAAGCGCGCGCGAGCCATCGTCTCAGTGCGCGCTGTCTGCTACTCGCCGAACATCGAAGGCCCGACGCAGTAACAAAAGTCTACGTCGCGGAAGAGCTTGTTGCACACAAGACTCGTAGCGGATGGCTACTTGCCGGTTCTTAGCTTTACAACCCATGCTTCACGCTGTTTCTTGTTCCGCGGTTACCAGTGCAGGCTGACACTGGGCTCCTTTGCGTAAGCGCGGCACTGCGGCACCGAGCGGTAGAGCCCCATGTTCGTCGCCTTCGGAGGCAGCCACTCTATTACAATGGTTTCAATTGAGTAGAAAATGAGAGAAAACTTCCGAATTTGAACAGACCGCAGCGCATGTGGGACTTGAAACTCGTTTTCAAAGCACGCGGCAGTGCGCCACAAGCAGCCGACGCGGCCGCTGAGACCACGTGATCCTGCCAAGCACGTCACGCCGACGGTGGCGCCGGCGTTTCCAGTGGTGGGCCTCGAGGCCAATAGGAATTATCATAATTCCTGTACTGTCAGACACCAAGAAGTGTGTAATTGAGCAAGTTTTGACTTTAAGCTATCAAAAACAATGCCCTTTATGGAAAGAGGGATATGCAGAGCGAACTCTGATGTTGAAATTCGCTGTCTCTACTGGCTCTGTAGCTCCAAGTGCATTGCTAAAGCTTATTGAATGCACTGAACAAGGCTGTGTAATAGTATTGACAGATGGTCAGACAAGGCAGACCCATTTGTCCTCACTTAGCTCCCATCACAGCAAAATGTCCCTTCAGGTGAAGTTTCTGGAATGCAGAATGCACATGTACGAACATGGTGGCTGTGCCATACCACAGTAAACATTATCGACATCTGTACCAACCGCATGAGCAGCTGGAAAGTGCTAAATTACACAATCAGGTATACCGTGCACACATAACGTAAATTCTAGCGCTGGCAACATTTCGCACCTCATACTAGCCTATGAACATTGTACTCGTTGATGCTGCCAACTGCATTCACTGTTTTCATTTCTAGCATGCATAGCATGTGCACACTAACTGCTCAATAATTGTTGGAAGCGGTATAGGTGGTCCGAGGTAATGAATAAAATTGATTGAGAAGAAGTCCACACATCACTCAAGCCTGTTGTTTAGCATAAGTGTTGAAAATCTGCAGTCAAATGTACACAGCAAATTCCGTATTTGGTCTTGAAGAATTGCAGGAGATAAGTTGAAGCTTTGCAGAAACAAACCGTATACAGTAAAGTCTGTCCCGCATACTGCAATCATGAACTTATAAATTTGAAAGTGGGCCGCTATATACTTCAGGCAGAATGCATTGCAGTTATGAAAAAGCTAAATCACTGTACAACAATGCCTGCTGCAAGAAGTCATAAACCTTAATATTTTTGGCACAATGTCATTTCCTTGTACTACGTTTTACAGAAAGGCAACGTTTATCTTTGCAAAGCAAAGCCATGTTCCCAGGTAAAATGCACTGTCCATGTTGACAAAACACATGGAATACGCTCTTCTATAGCTAAGATGGTTTACTGGAATTAAAAACTATGGTAACGCTATCGTAATTGAACTGGCTAGCAAGAGCCTTCTCGCTGCTGTTTGTGTGAATCAATTTCACTTTGGTGGAACGTTACAAGAGTAAGTGGCACATAGGAATGAATGCGAGAACACAGTAACAGGATATGCAACGAATACCACTTATGACTATTCGTGGAAACTATTGGGCTCTTCCCTCGAATGAACCACTTGGAAATAACCCTTTTGCGTGAATAAATTAATATGGTTGCTGGGATACCTCATGTTGTTATTCTGGATTTCCATCTCATTTATCTAGCACTCATTATTTCCCTTCGACATGACTAGCTCAAAACAAGATTCTTCATCATGAAATGGAACCTTGTACATTACATTTACGCTGGTTACAGATCCTTATTTCCCTGCCTGAATAAGCACCTCCTATGGCATGCTTGCCTCAGCCACCTTCTGGGCTGCATGGTCAGCACTCCACTGTGTGTCGTGGCACTGCTGTTTGCTACCTGCAGCACTTTGCGAAAAACTTCAGCATTCAAAGAAAAAAGTCACAGTTTCGCCGCAAGGGCGAAGCAATGAATGCGATAGCAAGAAACTAATGCTACATGAAGTGAGGCTCGCCAATGGATACTCTAAGTTTGAACAGCGCTCCTGTTGCAAAGGTGGCCGAAGCAGCGAAAGAAACTAGCGTGCTTCAAGTGTCGAGCTGTGACACTTGATAGTTCGCGCTCATCTTCTGTTTGTTCGTTTAGCGGCGTCCCTTGAGCTCGAGTGGCTTTCGTACGCTGCGTAACATGAGCGCGGACATCACGGTGATAGCCTGAAACATCCCTCTTCCCCTCAGCACAAGAAAACCGCGCGAGCAGACAGCGGAAGGGCAAGGTTCTCCCTGCGCAAGTATAAGAAGAAGCGAGCGCGCGAGCTGGCGACTTTTAAATGCGCCTGTCGTGCTCCTAACGCCATCTCGCTGGTAATGAAGAAACGCTTATAAGCGCAGCCGTCTCTGAGTCCGTCCAGCGGTAAAGGGTGTGTATATAACGCTCGCCGTTACCTACGTGGAGGATCTGCGTTTCGTGGCGTAGTGGCTAGCGCCACTCGCTGCGGAGGAAGAGGACCCTGGTTCGATTCCGCGCCTCGGAAGCATTTTTCTGAATTATTTTTCTTTGGGGCTTTTATATATATATACATACTTATACATATACGGTGCATGACGGCGACGGCAAAATTCAGCCGAGACTGTCCATATAATTGCTATCGCAATCAAAATAAAAATAAAATCCGAAGCAGGTGTGCCAGCAGTACATTGCCCTTTGAGGAGGGAAGAAGAGCTCTGATAAATGGCTAATTCAAGACAAGCGTTAATATTCAGGAGCTATTATTACGCGATGAGAGGTGCAGATCGAGCTTTCTCGGACATCGGCGTTTAGTTCGCGTGACTTGCACCACGTGACGCATGGCTTTTATCTTTTTTAATCTCCCGCGAAGTCAAGAGTTGCGTCGAGGCAAGAACGAAAGGAAAGAAACACAAGAAAAAGAGTTCAGTACACGCAGCATCCCCTCTTGGCTTGATCTGCCGTCGTTCTCCGTTGCGTCGACGACGAAGATAAGACCGGCGAGTTGTAACGTTAGAATAGCTAGTCATTTCCCGTTTCTATGGCAACGACTCGTTTAACGCTGCAGAATAAGAAAACGGCGCCCGACAACACCGGAGGTATCTCAAGTGCAGCCAAACGGGTTCATTTATTCCCTATTTTTAACAGCAGGTGTGCAATGGCAGCCGTTTGTTCGGTTTGCGGCGTAGACACCGTGTCGTGGTCGCATCGGCGCGTCCACGTCAAGCAAAATTATGAATAGCTGTACCTAGTTAAGGCAATGTAACCGTCGACAAGCCTTATTAAGCTATGTTGAGCATGGTAAAACCTAATTAGTTTCACATAACTAAGCAAATGAAATCACAGCCTAATAAATCTTAATTCAGTCGAGCTGAGATTTTCCTGTGCAGAGCCATGCCGAGCGCGGTAATATGTGCCGAGCTTAGTCTAAATAACACTAATTAAGAGTGAGTCTAACTATTGGAAAATAAGCTAAATAGCTCATTACGTTTAGGTTGACTTGGGATGCAAGCTAATCGGGACCAAGCCTCGAGTATGCAAGTAAATGTATTTAATTAAAGTAATCAACTATATTTAAGCCTACATTGACTTGGGATGCAAGCTATATGTGACCCATCCTGGAATATTCAAGTGAGGCCAATTAAGCTCATTGAGGTCATTAGGGTACTTGGTGCTGTGATTGCCAAGCGATCCCCAATATAACCCGGCCGATACGTAGTCAATACTCGTGAATTACAGTGTGATCACGTGAACACTTTGTTTGTGGGCCTGTCAATTGGTGCTGTGATCTTCCAGCGATTCCCAATGAACTCCGAGTGACACGTAGCCAATACTCGTGAATTACAATGTGATCACTTGAACACTTCGTGTATGGGCTGTGTGATTTCATGTGTGCCCAGTCAAGCCAGGACCAGCCGAAGGCCGACAAGTTCTGCTCTGCCCCAGTTTAGCGCGACTCAGCGCAAGCGGCGCAACTATGTTGCTGGGTCAAAAAGCTCGGCCGATGGCAGATATCGAGGGGTTGGCGTACATTAACAGTCTAATGACAGCATTTTGCAATATCGAGCCCTAAGTTTCTTAGTTTGCAGCGTCTGGTCATTTGTCTTCCCCCTGATTTTAAAGCTGTTTGCTTCCAGTTAGGTTTCTCTGGTCCAGTCGGTTGTGCTTCTGTGAATGCACAGGACGAAGTCGGTTTGTTGTCTGCGCGCTGACCTCTGCAATTTTCAGCTGTGTGCCCCGGTTCGCTGCACAACTTGCATTTTAACATTTGTTTAGGTTGGCCGCGACAGTCGCGAGCCGAATGGCCGAACCGAGTGCAGAGCGTGCACTTCACTTGCGGTTTCCGCGGTGCTTCATTAAGTTTCTCACCGAAATCCTTCCCGGTATCGGGATCTTTTCCAATGTTTGGCAAACTCTGTGCTTCGAAGAAGCGATCAGTTAGCTTAGCAAGCTCGTCAAGTGATTTACCCTCTCGCTCCTTCAAGAAGATAACTAGTTTCGGTTGGCAACAGCGTAGGAATTGCTCGGAGAATATATGATCACGTAACACTTCGTACGTTTTCGACACGTTGGCCATGTCGATCCAGTAATCAAAATAACTCGCAATTCTTACGACTAACTGTGTTCCAGTTTCGCCATCCACAGCTCTTGCCTTGCGAAACTTCGTCTTGGTAACCTTGCGCCTTAAATTGGAACCTTTGCAGCAATGCTTTCTTCACCTTCTGGTAGTCCAATGAATCGGCGGCAGTCATCCTACCGATAACAGTTAAAGCGTCGCCCGTGAGGTACATGCTCACGGCAAGGGCCCATTTTTCTTGCAGCCAGTCCTGACCGGTTGCTACTCGCTCAAATCTCTGCAGGTATGCGTGCAAGTCGTCGCGTTTTTCATCGAAGAGAGCAAGTAATTTCTGTGGGTTAAGCGGTGATACAGTGCTGGGTGCAGACAGAACGTCATTAGCTGCGGCCGGTACATTCCGAGCGCCTTCCTGAAGCTGTAGCTTTAGCTGGAGGATCTCACGCTGCCTCTCATCAGCTAAGCTCGCTATCTCCGCAGCTTCTTTCAGTGCCTCTCGTTCCGCAGCTCCCTCATCCCTTTGCTTTGCCTGCTGAACCTCGATCCACCTGCTCAGTTCTGCGCCTGTCAGGCCGAGTTGAATACCTACAGCGGCAAGCTTCTCTAAGTCCATGTTCGAGTCCGCAAGTGTGCTGGTACACGAGCGAAACTGCCTTCTTTCACTGTTACTGAGCGAATCCTGGCCGGCTCGCCAGTTTGTGATGTTATGTTTGGTTCAGGAATAGCTCCAGAAACAATGACGCAGCACCCAGAGGGACAAGCACACGCGAGGCGTATTTACACACACAAAAGGACTGAACGTATATAGAAAACAGTTACAGGCGACATGATGGCTGCTACGCGAATTATTCAAGCAGTGGCGTACAGTTTGCCGTCGGAGCCGATGAGCTTGCCCAGTTGAAGGCGTCGTGCGTAGACCGCGTCGATGCCGTAGCTCCGTGCTGGTCTGGCCGCGTGAAGTCACGGTGTCTACTCCGCGGCCGTTGATGTCGGAACTCTGCGCCCAAGGGACCCGCACCACTGCTGACGGCCTCGGCCTATGCGTGCTCGTGGGCGAAACCCTGAGTGTGCCCGTCTGCACATGGCGTCGACGCTTGGCGCGGCCTCGTACACGGTCCCTGGCTCGATCTTCCCGTAGCGGGAACGCTCTATTACGTCGAGGCACCAGGAGGTAGGGCTGTGGTTTCTCCCATGGACCGGACGCCCAGCGAAGGAGATCCCAGCCTTGGAATCCGACTCTCGCGCACGGCCCACGCTCTGCTCACACTGTCACGAGGCACGCCGCGTACACGATCGCCGTCCTCTTCGCCACCGCACGGCACATACGCGATTCGCCCCCGCACGGCGCACACATTCAAGAGGCCACAAAAGTCTTCACACAAGTCGCCACCGCACGGCGCACTGTTTGTTTTTGCCTATTTGAAACCCACGCGCACCATATATTATTACACATGCATCCGCTATCGGCATGTTCTTTATCTCTTCTGTTGTACATGAACAATCCTGAAAGCAATAGCGATGTAAACTTACGCCTTACTGAATATTCTTTGAATAATTTCCAGGTGAAACGTCAGGTACGCTTATATTTATCGATTGCACTTAGGAGATGATCTTCATCGGTCTTTGTAACTCGTAGCTCCTTCAAAAATGAGCGATACGAGAAACAGCGCGAAACACAGGACAGTGAATCAGACGGACCAAGCGCTTCACTGTCCCGTGTTTCGCGCTGTTTCTCGTATCGTTGAACATGCACCAACCGGCCCAAATAAGCACTCTACTGCAGTTCAAAAATAAGGCTTATACCAGATGCTAATGTGCAGTGTTTTTAGTCCGTACCAATTTCTGTTGGTTTTAATCAGTCGGCATGACCAGCAAGAAGAAAAATTGCATGGCAAGCTGTTTTAAAAATATAGAAGGGGCCAAAAAACTACGAAAAGGGTAGATGCATCAAAAGGCGGCTATCTTGCAATGTCTGACATTTAGTGCAGCGTGTGATGAAAATGGTGTATTTCCAGAGTATCGGGATACTTCTAGAACGAATCATTGTTTATATGGCCTGTGCTAGTACGCAGAGGTCGCACATACTGGGAGCACGAAGCCATCATTAGTTTCTGTAACCTTCGAGGTTCCTCCATTATTTGCGTAAAACTAATGATGCTGCCATTACTTCCCGCGATGGATAATAAAGTATTCGGTTTTGAGCCTCGTTGCAATACATCCGAAGCTGGCGTACCTTTTCGAAGCACAGGTTTAGCATCGTTATGTCAATCGTAGATCAATCTCGATTTATCATACGTTGGGAATCAATGGGCCTAGTAACACAGCGGAGTGTACGGAAGCAAACACAATCCTTGACGCTAATCACGGCTGATATTCACCATCAGAAGCTGAAGACCACCGGCAAACAGTCATCCCTGGCGACGCCACTAGAGTCAGAACAGCACGCTTGCTGAAAAACAAAGGAGGAGCCAGGCTTGAATCGTCTTCAACTCTCGTGAATATTGGTTCGCAGTAGGACGACAATCGTCAGTGAAATTGAGATTGTAAGTTGCTAATTTTGTAATTGCTTGATCTACGTCATCTGCAGGACTCCTATGATTAGTAAAGAGGAAGGCATATTTCGTTATTCGTGTAAAATTATTTTGTTAGTGAAGTATTTTTATCGCATTGTGTATTTCGCTGATGTGTCACATGTAAGCCATTTCTTCTGTAAAATAAGTATTTGCAGAAATATTTGTCTTGCATTTGTTAGATTGCGTAAATGCAGTAGGCTCTGTTGCTTTGCCGCCCGCATAATATTTAGAACTGTACCACTGCTCAGTTCACGTTCGCATCGGTCAAGTTGAAGTTTACGGCATTTTTCCCGCCACACCCTGAGTTTTCGATGAGAAATAAAAATAGGTTTGATTGATTCAGTAATTTATCGATATAATCAAATCTTAATGGCCTTGGCTGTGACATTTCTTACGGGCAATAATTTCGTACGGTCGCATTCTAGGAAAGTAAGAAATCAACCCTGAGAAAAACCTCTATGTAACACTGTTGTAGTATAACGTGTTCAGGGATTGACGAACCAGTTACGTAATGTTTTTTTATTGGCTTACGGCTAATCTTGCAGAGGTATATCAAGAACGATTTAAGTATTATGTGTTCGTTACCGGTTGTGTCTGCAGTTGGGTATACATCGCGACTACTTAATACAGTAATGATGATAACCATGAACCAGTCCACGTGGAAATTGTGCCCTGTATGTTCCCCACAATCATTTTACTTCTTTACCGTCATGTTCCTACCAGAGTGGGTGCTCTGAAATAAAGACTACAACAATCAAGATAACCGCCAACGTCTATTCATTCGCAGAAGAATTATGAAAATGAATAAAGGTGATGATCATACGAGTAGTCTGCACGAACGGTGACTCCACGAACGACGAATCTTGTCACCTTTTCTTGAATATCGTTCCAAGAGAGGTGTGAACATTTCTTGAAACAATAATTCAGGATACGGACAAGGCATCCGTACAATCGATGAGGATCATATAGATTGATCCTTGGTTGAAAAAACGAGGGCACAGAGAAGGGTCAACTTTTGAATAAATAAGCTTCAGTGGAATAATACATGGACCAGGTTGGTGCTTTACTTAACGAATGTCTGTGGTGCAAAGCGAGTACCAAGGAAAAAAACGAAGACAGGATAGGACGCAAGAACTGCACCTAGTCAATTTTACGCATGTCGCCCAAATATATCACTTTTCGAAAATGCGCGAGCGGACGGGGAGCAGCACAAGCATACCATCTCACAGCACTACCAAAACATACTATCCCATAGTGCTATCTAAAATAAAAGTGGCGAAGCTCGCACGAAGCCGCACAAGGCTTAAAACAGCGAAACTAGACGATTCTGAAGAGTAATATGGTTGCTTCTGAGTCGTTTCTAGGCATTAGCTAGGTGATGCAGGTTCTATTTTGCTTTTAGGTTCTTGATAGGCTTCATCTAGGAGATTATAGGCTGTTTCTACATTGATTGTAAGCGCAGAGAGCTTAGAATCACAACCACAATCACAGACACGACACCTTTGTCCAAACTCCATAGACGGAGACTCGCGCTGAAACCAAGCCTTCGCATCATTCATAGATCTTCGGGCACGTCGCCGTTGGCCTTGGCATTTCATCGCCTCGGGGTGTTCTCGCAGCCGCCGTTGCCTTTTTCGGTTCTCTAGTATACTCTCCTTGTACGTACTCGGGGTATTCGGTTCGCCGCCGTCGCTGAGCAGCCGCTGGTTGGGCTATCTGCTGCCTGCTTCATTTTCAGTGGACCAGTTGGCAGTAGTGAGATTTACCCCATTTCTAAGGCACATACCCGCTTATGATGGTAGTTTTTTTGGATCAACTCACAAGGAGCGTTTGCTACACAGCTTCGCCGTTAAAAAAAAAAACAGGAGCGCTTGCACTATCGGGAAATGGGACAAGCAAAGTTTCCCGTCTGCGTGCCTGACCTACTACTTTTCTTCATTTCCTCCTTTTTCTCTCACTCTTTCTTTCTTTGTTCGTTTGCCCAACGTTTCCTCCAAATTGCTTTCTTTCTCTATACTGGGAATTAAAGCTTCAATAACGCGCTTAGCAGCGCCACACTTCAGATGCTATATGCGACACAAACGGTCAGGGGTTCATAGCCAGGTAACGCGGAACGACAACTCACCTCGATAAGAGATCAGATTGCCATACGAGAAACGTCTGATCACATACGAGCCCACGATAGAGAGAGCATCATTTATCGCCCACAAATACGATTGTGACCGATGCACCTTCGATGGCCGCATTTCTTCGCGCTTGTGGACGCCAGGATTTGCAACAACATTGGAAGCAGTGAGTTATAAAGGTTTTGACGGTGAAGAACATGACGGCAAACAGGCACAGATTAAATATTTTATCGGGCGAACCTGTTCCCAAGAAAAAGAAGTGATACTCACAGTGCAATCATAGTTTCCAGCACAATCGTTGCTCGTCAATAATGTTATCGGCAGGCGAACGCGTCGGCATTTATAGACGTGCGATCGAACATTGCAGTGTTGTTGCTTGCGCTTGCCCTAGTTGCGGAATGAACTGATGTACTCGCTTCTTCAGTGAAACCGTATCAGCATATAGTAAAGCAAATGGGAAGCTTCCCATACATTTCCGCGCGGCGTGCACCGGGCGTAACTCGTGTAACGGTAACACGGAAATACGCGGCCATACGACATGCATTTGCTCATGAACATGCTAGCCTTGTTCTTGACCATGCGTGCTTCATTTTTCTCAGGTAATACGATTCTACAAAGAGGAGCGCTTCGAAAACGAGATGTCCACTTTTAAGTTCGTGCCAGCAGACGGAATGAGTACAGATTTGATGGCCGCATACCTGAAGGTGCGTGAGCAACCCGGGTGGCATGCGGAATACCCGGTAAGTTTTCATGTCTACACTTAGAATAGGCAAGGCCACGAATATTTCAAAAGCTTTCATTTATTGAGCCGACACCTTTTATGCGTCATGAGAAGGGTTTTTCATGGCGTACGTCTTGAGAAAAAGCAGTGTGTGGTAGATAAAGAACACATGAATCACAATACAGAAATGACGGAAGCCTGGCGGATTCATGAGCGGGATCTGCGTGCTCACTTCCGATTTGCGGCATTCACCCGAATAAAAGCATTCACAACCATGTGAAGATGGAAGCGAAGAAGCTGCAAGCTTTCTCTGCTTTTGATCATGTAGAAAAAGACTACTGCCTTTTCTTTCTTGCTATTCGCAACAAAGTAACCGTCTTTTCTCGAATTATCGAGAGTCAACCATTTTTGTTTTTCTCCCGGAGTGTTGCTGACTCCATTATCGTGGTTACTTGCATTCCCGCGTCTCTTTCGTAGCTTCGGACCTCTTGGTAGCCTTTCCCTTTATTGGATATGTGAATCCTCTCGTATTATTTCTTCCATTTGAAAGCTTCTCTTCAGTGGTGAGCTTTCGTCGCATGACATACTCATCAGCTGCCAGTACCACCTTGTCTGCCGTACTTAGGCCATCTCCATCTTACACCAAAAGTGTCACCAATCGTGGAACATGGCGGTCGAATTGTTCGAGACATTACACTCCACAATTTTTTTTTTTGCTTCGGCGAACTTAAGCTACTGAACAAGTTCGATTTCAAACAACAGTCGAACTCAGAATAGTGCTCGGTTTTCTGAATCGCTGCTTGAATTCTGGGAAAATTCAGTACCTCCTCAGAAGTATTGCCTTTACTTTCACGTGGTCTTCCACGTCAATCACACTCTATCTTGCGACTTTATTCGAAGTCTTACAGGGTAACAGCGTCACCAAACACCGTGACCAAGCACTCAGAGCGAATTTACGCTTATCGCAACTTCTTTCTTAATGAACCAAGAAAAACACAATGTCCTCTTGAACCTTGTATGGTTTAAAGGGGTGCTGCAACACCTTTCTGAGTTATATTGGAATAGTCTGATTATTGACGCATGACTCTTGACGAGTCATATGCCTCAAAAATTTTTAGATGCGAAGTATCTTAAGGCGGAGCTCAATCCGGTGGTGGTGGTGGTGGTGGTGGTGGTGGTGTGCGGCGTGACCACCCTTACTGCGCATGCGCATACCCTCCCCACACACCTCCTCTCCACTCACCCTCTCCTCTTCCCCTATCCACTCACCCTCTCCCCTTCCCCTCTTCACTTTCCCTCTCCCTTCCCCTCTTCACTTTCCCTCTCCCCCTCCCCTCACCACTTTCCCTCTCCCCTCCCCTCTCTACTTTCCCTCTCCCCCCTCTCCCCTCCCCTTTCCACTCTTCCTCTGAAACGGGGGCTAGACATGCCGAAATTCTCCTGCGCAACGCCGCGATGAGCTCGAGCGCATGCGCGTCCCCTCCGCTTCTCTCTCCTCTCCCACGCTGCCCCCCGCTCGCCCGCCTGTCGACTGCGTTCCCCGCTCGCCCTGCGAGAATTAACGGCCAGGCTAGATGGAAGATAGGACGCGCGTAGCGTCCCTCTTCGCGTTTCACGACGCAAGGTCGGTAGCATGCCCAACGAACGCCAACGGAACGCGATCGTGCAAGTGCTCCGGCTTCGCATCGCCTCATGGTCCCCTTTAGCGGGAGATGTTTCTTTTCGAATCCGTCGAGTATAAGTGGTGTTACCAAATTATAGAAATCACGTTCCGCAGCTTTCTCCCTCCACTCAACGCGCGGAAAGCTGCGCGGGGCGTGGAGGGAGGGAGGGCGAGCGGAGGTGCGATATACAACCGCATTCACACACGCACACACAAGGAGCCTTGTCGAAGAAATTTAACGACACCATGGTGTTCCGCGCGGTTAGGTCGCGTTTGCAACACGAACAAATTCGAGGATCGGCGAGGACACGATCAATAACACCGCTTTAGAATGTCACGACACTTGCTTTGACCCGTAGCACAGAATAGCAATACACACCCAAGTGGTCAGGCAATCGCCGCACGCTGTGACAAGAAGACTGTTCGCGCACTCGTTTCCCTCTAAATTTTAGTTTCCACACACATTCGCATGATGATTACTTTCAGCGAGGATCGCGTTTCAGCAACGCCATGTCGAAATTGTTTCGGTCCGGATGGCTGTCATTTTCTTATTTGGATGCATTCTTTGACCTAAGTGACCGCTATATGTACACAGCACGCTTACGAGCAAGAAAGGCGTAGAGCAATCGGATTAAGCACATGCAGTCGCCATGGTACGGCCAACACAGCGACCAAGGCAGGCGCCATGGGCAGGCGCGGATAAACTCGCCTCGCGTTGTCTTCGGTCCCGGCTCGTCGTTGTTTACCGTCAAGGGCTTCGACTATTTTGTGAAATGAAAGCGAATCAACATGCCTCCGTTTTTTTAATTATATGCAGCTAATTTAGATTGCAATATGCAATATAATACGAGCGCTAATAAACGAGATGTAAACATGACGAATGTAGGCGATCAAATATTTTTTCCGCGCTTTTTTTCAATTTTTATTTGAAATAAAGGCACAGCTTTAGCATTTTGTGCCCTTATTTCGGCCTTCGTCACAGTCAGGCATCAGTAGCTTTTATTTCCTAGCATGTGCAGATATTTTTCCACCAGCTGAAGGCCGTGCTTTAACCTGGGCGTCATCTGCTAGAGGAACTTTCCAGGTGGCGCGCGCGGCAGATGTCGCTATATCCTTAAACATTATGAAGGGACCTTAAACACATCGACTGTGTTTAGTTGTAAGTCAGCGCCTGTCGCCATCTGTCTTGCTTTGTGTTCATCTAAAATTCAGCTCTATTTTTTCTTCTTTGAGAAGACAAAGAAGATGGCTTTACCTTTCGGGTCGTCTTAGGTGAATCCCAAAGTCCAAAGTTTTGATCTTTGGGCTTGTTGACACCAAAACACGATGTTGGCGTAGTTTTCGGGGCGAAATGTGCTCCAAGCTCATACGCTATCGTAGACACGGTGAGGTGGAGAAGTCGAGGGCTCTCAAAAGGTGACATTCTTCAGACTGCTTTCAACAGTGATTTTAAAAACGCCAGGCCTGCGCTGAAACCACAGCACAGTCACAGCGAAAGCTGGAAGAGCGGCGTTTCTAGAGCCCGTTGTAAGCTCTCTTGGGGATACAATACAAGTACACTAGAAAGGTACCCACTACGCCATAAATCACAATGTTTGTGAACTTGGGAAGCACCTACTAAGCCATTATTCGTCATTCTGCAGAGAAGCGAGGCACCAGCTACACGTCTGTAAGGTATTATATGTACTTTGTTGACGCGGCGACTGATGACGATGAAGAATTATGGCTCAGCCGTTTGTAATGGGTTGGAAGTTTTAAACGGCCCACCAGTTATGTAATTTGCATTGGGTGACGCCCGGTCGCTATTTCCCCCTCCCGTCATGCTGTATAACATACGTTGACGTGGGAGAGAGACGGGGGGGGGGGGCGAAGAACTTTACTGAGACCCCGAGGAAATGGATCATGCGCTTATGGGCTTCCTTGGCAACCAATACAAGTGCACTTGCGAGGAACCCACTACGCTATAAATTATTGTAATTTTACTGAGACCCCGAAAAAATGGATCATGCGCTTATGGGCCTCCTTGGCAACCAATACAAGTGCACTTGCGAGGAACCCACTACGCTATAAATCAATGTAATGTCTGAGAAGGGCAGCAGCCACCGTGAGTTTTTTCGTCATTCTGCGGAGAGCCGTGGTACCTGCTTACCGCATGTAAGGCATTAGGCGCACTTTGTTGATGCTCTGCCTGATGACGATGAAGAATTATGGCAGATCCCTTTGTAATGGGTTGGAAGCATTCAACAACCCACTCGTTGCGCAATTCGCACTGTGTGACGCCTGGTTACAGAATTCGCGTTGTGCGACGCTTGGTGCTCATTTTACTCTTCTACCACGCTGTATTGCATATGCTAATGTGGTTCCTTCCCGACAGGACCATTTTGCAAAGCAGTTTCAAGCACCGGCATGGCTCAGAGGTTGAATACTGGGCTCCCACGCAGGGGGCCCAGGTTCGAACTTCGTTCCATCTTGGAATTTTTTTGTTATTTCGTTTTTTTTTCTTATTTCGAGCGATACTGGTTACGGACACCGGCGGTGGCGGCGGCGGACAACTACGGCGCCAAAAACGGCCGGTGAAATGATCTCATAACAGCTGTCGGATTAAGCGCATTAAGCGCTTTAAGCGCTCGACGACGAGGATTTTTGACAGGACATAAAAAGACTGTGAGCGCACGGACAGTGACTAACTCATGGCGAGAGAGTTGCACTTTACGTCGCCTCGTGCTTTGAGGTTTTTTCACACTCGTAAGTCGTTTTGCGTGCACTTAGTGTACAATAGTGTTGAGATCAACATGAAAGCATAATTTTTTCGATGCGATGCACGTAGCGCTACTTATTGTAGATTTCATAGTGCGCCGTGCGCCACCATGGGGCTGGACGAGCGGGAGCGAATGGGTTAAAGTGTTAAAGTGGTAAAACTTGCAGTCGTGGCTGTGTTGTCAAATAAACATCACCTGTACTCTCCGTACGGCGTTGCTCGACGAAATTTCGCAACGTTAATTTCTTCGACGTTGCGAAAAGCATGCGAGTTCATTCTTTTCGTGATTTATGTTTCGAGATGCTGAGGAAACATGTAACATCCGACAGAAATGACGTGCGTGCGGCTAGAGTATGGTTGCATGACTGTGACCTAAGCACTATTGAGAGGGATGTCGAACGTCACAAAGACGTGCTTGCGTTCCGTTGAAGAAATAACTGCGCGTTCCTGAACGCGCAAGTAATGACGACGCAGCTTGTTTAGAAACCATCGTGACGTTCAACGTGCTACCCCAGAATAACAGCGAGCTGAGCTAGTTGGTAGGTATTCACGTTACCGCGACAGGGCGCGCAAACATGGACACGAGACAGAAGTCAAGTCTTCACTTCTCTCTTGGGTCTGTGTTTGCACGCACTGTCTCTTTTCTCTTTACCATGCTGTCCTATGCCGCAACCATGGCGTTACTCTCTGGAGGCCTATTACTGCGCAAAATCTGTAAGACAGGCTCGTTTTGCATCGCGTCAATGCTAGCTCACGCAGTTTCTGTGGGACGTACAAGTTTTCGCAACACATCGTTGGTACACGGTCAAGGAGCTGAAAGGTAAAATTGCACACCGTGGCAAAAATTGATGTGTCAAGCATTTGGTACTTCCACTTATTTTGGGCCTGCATCTTTGGTCCGATATACATTTCACTGCACCTCATTACTTGTTCTCCGACGAAAGCGGCACGGTACGTAAGTGCGCACTTCCTATTTCCTATCTGCTAGCAGACGGTTGGCCCTCCTCCGGCAGC